>NC_064923.1:423483710-423786469 GCF_023897955.1 Schistocerca gregaria
GAAGAGACACTAAACGTATAATAGTAATGTATAAGCCTTGGCGGCATTTGATGATAACTTCAGTGTGGCTGGATCCTAGGACCGACCTCTTCCAGGTACCATGCTAAATGCTGTGAACAATGAGGATTGTCGACAGGGGCTGGCGCTGCAGAAGTAGTGTGCTATGAGTTGGGAATTTTGGATGGACGCGAAGCGTTCTCGGATAACCCAAGGAGTTACGGAGACCGCTCGCGTAAAGCGGGAAACCCTGGTTCGAGTGCGGTCCAGCACAAATTTTCCTGTGTTAGTACTGAATTGTTTCAATGCCCTAGTACGGCTGACATCAGTATTTCTCTTTCATCGTACGTAGAGAAGAACTAACAACAAATCAACACAAACTCTCTATCAAATTCAATTGTGGTAATTAGAACTTTACGATACCCCCTCTGGATAAACATGATAAATTCCATGAGGAGCTAGTATTTGGCTGACTACATTGCAGTACATCGATAAAATGTACGTACGTACACACGATGCAGCTCTGGCCCATTATAAATGACCAACAGGTACTGGAACAGGTACGTAAGGGAGAAGGGAAGACGAGATTTACATATCTGACACTGGAATATCACTGGCCACAGATCCTTCAGGGAGGGATGAGAGGGGATAAAAGAAGATGAAGCCAAAAACAATCCTGTAGAGTCTTTACCCCAAGAGAGGAAGCCGCGCAGGATCTTGAACTTGTGGAATGTACAATGTGGGGGCTCGGGGAGAATCCGCATCGGGGAGCCCATTCGTCGAAGGCCCGCCGGGTGCTACTGCGACGAGCTGCGCGGCGTATAGTATAGCCGGGCGGAGTGCAGTCGTAACACCTGGCCTCTGGTCTGGGCGGCCACCGCAGTGTCTGCAGAGGGCGCCAGCGCGCCGCAGCCGGCCGGAATCCTATCCGCAGCCGATGTTTTATTCAGCGGATCGTCACCACCACCAGCACACCAGCAGCACTGCCGCAGCAGCGCCACCCCTGTCTCTTCCCCCTCCTCCAGCCCGCCACCCCCACCCTGCTCTGCTTTCCACTCCCTCCCACCCAGCCTGTTCATGTCCAGTCGTCGATTTCTCACGTAGTGGGGCTACCGCGACGCTACCACGCCAAACACGGCTTCTTGATGGTCAATTTGTTTCCAACTTCTATTTATTTCTTTCGTGTTTTTGTAATGCGCAAAAGACCACTTCTGCAGAAACTCTTCTTTTAAAATTAGGAACATCATCATCATAAACATAAGGTGTTCTGCCTTCTGGCAGGTTTCAGACATCATTTTTCTCTTCATCTAATCCTGTTCAAGGCATACCGCACTGCTTCATAGTACGATACCTTCCTCTTTCACTTCATCACATTTATTCTACACCTTCCTATTTTACTCTGTCAACTAGCGTACCCTGCATTGCTTCTCAGTTGCTAAAGATGTATGGAAATGTGTAACACGTTCTGATCTCCTTCTCCTGCCTCTCTCTGTTCATCTCGTCCTCTCCCTGTCTTCGTCTATCTCCTCTTCCTCTACCCTCCCTCTATTCATCTCCTCCTCCACCCTCTCCCTACATCTCCTCTACGTCCCTCGCTCTGCCTCCTTTCTCCTCTCCATATTCATTTCCTCCCCCACTCCCACCCTTCTGTCCATGTTCTCTTCCCTACTCTCTCTGATCTTGAGCTTTGTTTATTGGTATTGCAAATTCAGATTCCGTGTAGTATGCTAGTCATGAGTCGGTAAACCATAACTAAGAATTTCCAATTTTATGTGAAAACCATCTGCGAGAATGGAAACAAAATACCACATTGTTGTGTACAAAATTTTAGCTTATAAATTAATATAACGAGAAAGAATATGTACAGGAGGAACAATTAATAGGTCAAATCATGAGTGTCCAATGTGTGGTCCATGGACTACTTGCAGTCCAAAATAAGTATCAAAGCGACCCAACAACAAGTGGGCAGCTATCATACGATTGGGGAGAAAATTCCATAAGATTCCGTTTATATAAAGTTATGATGAACTGGACATTTTCAAAATGGAACTCCCGCTACACGATGGTATTCTCTTACTGATGTAAACACTGGATCTGAGCACTATGGAACTTAACGTCTGAGGTCATCAGTCGCCTAGAACTTAGAACTACTTAAACCTAACTAACCTAAGGACATCACACACATCCATGCCTGAGGCAGGATTCGAACCTGCGACCGTATCAGTAGCGCAGTTCCAGACTGAAGCGCTTAGAACCGCTCGGCCACAGCGGCCGGCTCTTATTGATGCACCTTTCCTTTTTTAATTACGTATTATAAGAGTGACAGCGTTTCTCTTCCATTCAGTACATATATTATATACATGGAGATTCAGCTGCCCGTACCTGTGGTCTTTGTGGAGCCCACTACGCCTTCAGATATTACACATAGGATTTTCATATTCTCTCGCTGCCATGCGCGAACTGTTAGTCCTACGGAAAAAATGAACAGGGTCTTTTTGTAGGAAATTTAATGTAGTAATATTATATACTGAGATATATTCTCGCTGGAGACCACCGTTTTTGAAAAGAGAACAACGCGTTTGAAGGTCAAATTTGTCCGTTTTTCTTGAATAATTCAAAAACTACGGTCTCTAGCGTAAACGCATGGCAGTACAAAATTTCGATAAATTAAATTTCCTCCAAAAAGGTCCTGGTCATTTTTCCTGTACGACCAATAGTTTGTGTATAATAAGCGAGATAGTACGAAAATCATGCGCGTGGTATTTGACTGCGCTGCAGATTGCATAAAACCCAGCAGTAGGGGCAGCTGACACTCACTGTATACTAAAAAATACATAGTCTGTGTTCAATGTTCATGTGAACGTTTACTAGGGTAACGCGCAAAAGTTGGAAGTTTATCGGTCAAGAACTTTCTGAGACTTTTTTTACATTTCCCATTTATATATTACATATATATTTATACACATATATTACAAATATATATAGCCTATGTCCTTCCGAATGTTCATGTGAGTAGCTTGTACAAAAATTTGGCTTAAATTGGTCACGTACTCTTCGAGAGTTTTTGTGACAACGTTAAACATTGACTTGTCTTCATATAGTAGTACAGACAACTATTGCACTGTGTGCCCCACCCAGCCTGCTTTCCTTTCCTTAGCAAGTTTTAGGAGAGTGGTTTGTTCCGTTACCCTTTCCAGCACTTCACCGCTTTTCACTTTTCCATGCATTTTATTTTGTCTATACTCCTTCAAACCCACATCTCAGATGCTTCACTTTTGCCTGTTTCTCTCTTCTTAAATGTCTATCTTTCGCAGCCATACATAAAAAAAACGCTCCACACGAAGTGTTTAACCAACATCTGTCATAACTACAACTCGAATCACTGCGTAATTAGTGTTTCTTTTCCTGGAAAGCTTGCTTTGCCAGTGCAGTTCTAGACCTTATTTCTTTTTCACCCTTCCAGTTATTAGTCAGCATATTTCCCAAATACTTGTGCTGTGCCATCTGTTCGGTTCCATCTCCTGTTGCTTTCATTTTCGTATCTTGTTTGTCGTGTACTTTCATTCCGGAAAAAATGAGGCATATTTTAAGGCGAAAAGAAAACTCAATGGAAGAGATCATTTTAGGCACAGCGCGAAAGTGTAGGAGTGCTGGAATACAGGTAGAGCAAGAGGACATGTTTAGAGAGTTCATTCAGGGAAATGCGTCGAATTAAGTACATTCTACTCTCTTCATCTCTTTACTCAGTGTGAGATATTTGGGATTCGTGTAACTGACGTAGAACGTGGGTACTAGCCTGGCATTCACCTAGTCGGATATGGAAAACCGCCTAAACACCACACCCAGGCTGGCCAGCACAACGGTCCATGTCGTTAATCTGCCAGGGGTCGGCGCGCCTCCCCGAATACAGGAAGCGGCGCTAGTGTTAAATGCACTTCCTCAAATGTGGAAAGTCGGCTTAGTCAAAATGGAGAACTGTAGAAGTCAACTTGATCTATGAAACGTAATTTCGGCTATCTTCCGTATGTGAAAATCTTATCAAACAAGTTCTACATATTTTTATGTGCAGCTATTTTGTAGTTGTAGTTCTGTGACCGAGCCGGTACAGGCGTGTGCCACGCCATAATTCTCTCATACGGTTGTGGAAAACAGAACATAACAAATTAGTACCTAGGCAAGTCGATGTACCTGATCAAGTTATTTCTTAACAGTTGGATTAGAATTTTTCTGGATCCCCAAGTTAAAAATTCCTTTAAAAGGTTGGAAAGAAAGGTACTAGTTCGGAAAACCACACGAAAAAGATTCCTCAACATGACAGTGATAATGAATTTCTTCTCATTAGCGTCGAAAATTTCAGAATACGGCAGGTTAACTTCTCAAGCACCAAATACTGATAATTCCCACTGCACAGGACAGTTCAGGAAGTAGCCCACGTTGGTGGCAAGTAAGAACAGACGTACTCTCGTTTTCCACATTGTTCTTGATGAGAGTTTCGCGTGGTAGCAGGCGCAGTCAGCTGCTACTTCCCACCAACCAGCGTTTCTGCGGGGAGAGCGATAGCAGTTTGTAGAATACCCAGTGCAGCAAAACCGCCGATTTATCCACACAAAGTGATAGTATGCTGGACAGTTTGCTACCTTTAGGGGTACAGTATGAGAAACACATTTAGCAAAAGCAAAAACAGTGCTTTCCACTGCTTAGAAGAACAGTTCTCGTCTTCTGGTTACGGCTGGAGGTACCCGCACAGCACCTACAACTCAAATAACACTGAATAACTGTAGAGGAAATGCTATTCCTGTGTTTCTTGTTTTGGGAGGCGAGCCAACCATAGCCGTAGAAGCAACGGCAAACGCTCTGGGGGACCATTCTCCCTCGCGGGACCGTCAGGATTCCCAGGTAATTGGCGCGTTTACTCTCTTGTCACGCTGCATGCTGGGTCTCTAATTAGATCAGTTTTACGCACCTGTTCCCCTGGCGCAAACAACCGTTTGCAGAAAATTAGTCGCCGTTTTCGTTGACATCATTACCGCCAGTAATCCATTTCTGCTAATAATTAATTATTGTGTCTTCTGCTGGGCGCGCGTTTGTCTTACTACAGCATAATTCCTCCAAGTCTGACTCATGGCTGATTCAGAGTCTGTTTTTCATACATCTCCTCCTCATTTGCGGATTCATACTTTGATCTCTATCTCTATCTCTCTCTCTCTCTCTCTCTCTCTCTCTCTCTCTCTCTTGTGCTTCCTCTACGTCTCCTACACTTTCCAAATGAAACACACACACAAAACGTTCAACAAGAATAACCACGACTCGCGAAGAGTCCGACTTCGTCCTATGAACACCTTGAAAAACAAATGGCGATACAAGGATACAAAATTTTTTATTTGCAGTCGTGGGGAGACATTTTCAGTTGTATATATGTTATACAAGTAGGGTGGTTGCAGTTTCATTGAGTGAATAAGTGGGTACCTGCCACATTAAAATACTAGGATTCGACTCGCGGGCAAAGATTTTTTTCTCTCACTTGTTGCCCTCCCCATCCTTCCCTCTCGAAAACGCTTCATGCATGTGAAAAATGTGTAGTTGCATCCTGTTTCTGATTGCATCGTAAGCTGTACGTCTCCTACAAATGACTGGTTAAGTCACTTGACAAGTCGGAGGAACGCCAGCAACAACTACTAATTACAATATACCACACATATGTTTTTGGACGGGGTCCGCCTTTAGCAAAACAGAGTTTTGTTTTTTATCACAAACATGTCCCAACGCTGTTGCAGTATAATCAGTGGGATTTTATTTTATGGCTTTTTACCACATGGTGTGGTTTTCCTGAGGTATTATGTTTTTATAGTACCTGTTTTCTTTCACAGTTTTTCATGTTTTCTTTTTTCCCCACTCCCTTCACTGTGAAGTTCTGTGTATTGAGTTGTCACTGTCACTGTCACTTTTCACTGTTTACCACACCATGTGGTAAAAAGCCATAAAGTAAAAGGCCACTGATGGTGCTGCAACTGCAGTAAAAAATGTTTGGGATAAAAAACAAAATTGTGCTTTGCTAAAGGCGAAACCCATCCAGGAACACATGTATTGTTAAAGCAAACACCGACAAAGGAGCTTCAACCTCAAGATGATTACACCATGCCAAGTTTAACCTCTGCATAGAGGACAGCTATATGTTATTTCAATCTTAATAATTATCTGTTACGTGAAATATGGAAGAATTATCTCATTTGTGTAGTGCAAAACTGCCTGAATACCAAGTTCAGTGAAAGCATTCACGTTTTGTAACTGCATCTTCGTCATTGTGATATACAGGGTGACATAAAGTCCGGCAAAACTTTCAATTATTTATTGCACAAGAACTAAGCATTGTACAGATGTCATACATATTGCATTCTGAAGAGAAACTCTTAAAGTTTTTTTATTTATTATTTTTTTTTTACAAACATTCGATTTGCGACCCATGAGTAACAAGACAGACGTCAATACGGTAATCGAATTCGTGCCATAACCGTCCCAGCATGGCATCGTCGACTGTGGCAGTCGCTTCAGGTATTCTCTCCCAGAGCTCTGCTGCATCACGTGGTAGAGGCGGTACATACGCCAGATCTTTAATGGATTCCCATAGAAAAAAGTCACACGGAGTGGGATCTGGTAATCGTGGAGGCCATTTCATGAAACAGACGTCCCTTCTGTAGCATGGCCGATCGATCGATGCGGCAGGTCCGTGTTCAGGTACCCACGAACAAACCAAACTACTCCGTGGCGGTATACATAAAAAAAACAACTTTCAGGGTTTCTACTCAAAACGACACATGTATGATGTCAGTACAATATTTGGTTCTTGTGCAATACATAATTGAAAGTGTTCCCGGACTTTGTACACCCTGTATATATAATCAAATGTATCCGAACACGTATCAGTGGACGTTAGTATGACGTGTGTGCGCTCTTCACCTTTATGACAGTTTCAGCTCTTCTTGGAACACTTTCAACGTCTGAAGAGCAATGGCAAACTATTCCTCCTCAAGAGCCGGTTTGGCTAAGGTCGGAACTCTGTGCAGGTAGGTCCATATCAGGAATGTTATTGCTCATAAAGATGTCGCCTTATGGTGGGGCGCTTTATCATGCCATTGTCAGCAAGTAAAACAAGTTACGCCTGATAAATTAGATTAGTTACTAATTGGGGAAGCAGAATCAATGTCACAAGAGAGTTATTGAGAAAGTTTCGCAACTGCGGAATATAGTTGCGCGAACGATGTACTGATATTGGGGATGGGTAAGTACCACTAAAGCCAGTGACCGGAAGTGAGAGGCAAAGAGTTTGCGAAAAGAAGAGCGTATAAAAGAGCTCGTTACCAGACAAAAGGACGATTCGGTGACTAAATTCATCCCAGAATTCAGAAAGTACTTCTTCCCCATTCTTCATATTTCACGTTTCACTAAGATTGGGAACATAAACAGTTAAAGATGATTTTGTGAAGTTAAGAGTACATGTAATTCAAAGTACTGATGAACGACGCCAATGTTTGCATGAAAGGTGGTTTGTATGTCCCCTTGTATGCTTTTGTATAAAGATTTAAAAAAAGTCCAACGACGTTTGTTCCGAGGATCAGATCAACGTGTACAACAGGAGTGAATTTTTGCGCAAACGAAGGAAAATTATTGCGCCGCAGGGGGGGGGGGGGGGGGGGCATTAGCTCTTGTTATTCAAGCAGTGAGAAAAACTTCGACCGTACGTATTCCACAGTCCATCATTCACCTTAAATGGCTGAATGAAACTACAGGAAACTAAATCTCGCACGCTGGTTGCTAATTTGAGTTGCGCTTCTGTCGAATAAAAGTATCGGGCTTTGAGCACCGCCCTGTCTCTACTCTCATAAAAGTCTAGGGTTCGAAACAATGCCCACGGCCTTGACTCTTCGATTTCACCGGTTCTCATCAGGTCAACGAAATTACGCCATGCTTGGCGAGGATAGTAATTGGATCGGTAGCTTCCTGGATACGGGTACTGTTGGGTGCTTACCCTTTGCCTGTACGACAAAGGGGAGGAGGGATGTGTCGCAAAGTTCCTGATTAGCAGAGTCTGCGCCAGTGTCCTGGGTTAAGTCCCAAACATCTCCGCAGCGTCTCATGAAGCGAGGATATGTAAGACTGTTTATGGTGATCCGTTCGTCGGATGGTGACGCTTAGCTCGGAGATCTCCCTTGTCTCATCATCATCCAACATAAACATGATACCACACTACACATAGGCACATTTAAGTCACCCGCACGTATCAGCTACATCCTAACACACAACTCTCACACTTATCTACGGTGCCAGTAGCGGGAAGAACAGAAAAATCTTTCCCATTAGGCGGCCGAACCTGCACTTGGGGGCCACTCAGCCAGTGATGGTACACGACTTCACGTTTTATAAACAATTGCTAAGGCTGTGATTAGTAGAAATAATAATGTCAATAATAATAATATGACTACAACATTGCTTCCGCCGCTTTTCTCGAAGTTTGATGCTTTATTGCGAAAACCTAAAACAAAACACGTCTAAAAGTACTGACCATCTTTGGACACTACATTCTCTCATCTTTCGCGCGGCATACGAACCCCTAGGCGGAGGGACTGGGTGTCATTTGAGTTGATTCATGAATCAGCGTAATTTTGCACTTCTGCGTATGACCGGAAGGGCTGATCAGCCGGGCCGTGCGCAATTGATCGAAAAAGGTGATAGAGGCAGCAATGTCTGGGAATACGGCAGGTGGGGATAGGACTTCCCATGTCAACGTTTTGACGGTGTTTGCGACACGTGATCGAGCTCTATCACGCTGCAGAACACCATTTCATGTCTATCGCTATACTGTGGCATTCGTCTTTCAGTGCATGGCTCATACCCATCAATTGCTTGCAATAAAGATTTCCTGTGATTGATTCCGTCTGTTTAAGTAGCTTCCCTATCTTCTCTTTTCCACCAGCACACGGGCCTTCGACGTCAAAATCGCATTTCTTCAACGTTGAAACCATTCTTTCACTCATAGGTGCTTTACTATAGGTCTTACCCAGCATTGTATGAGCCTCAGACGCAGATTTCTTCATGTTAAAGAGGAAATTTAAAATATCCCGCAATTGACGAGAAATGGGCTCGTGAGTTGGCATATTCAGTTGAGAATAACTTTATGATGCAATCATAAATCGTTTAATATGTTGATGGCATTATATTTACAAATCCCTAAACCTATTGTATGACGGTACGACCTACCACCTGCACCACAACTTACCGCTAATGCCATCTGCTGCAAAAAAAGATGTAACCCTAATAATAATAATAATAATAATAATAAAATACGCGTAGGTCACCAGGTTCAGATGGAAGTCCAGTTCTGTTTAATAGAGAGTAGTCTTCAGTACTGACTTCTCACTTAGCTTGAATTTATCATGTTTTCTGCCGCGCGGGATAGCCACGCGGTCTGGGGCGTCTTTTCACGGTCCACGCGGATCGCCTCCCACCCTGTCGGAAGCTCGAGTCCTCCCTCGGACATGGGTGTGTGTGTCGTCCTTAGCGTAAGTTAGTTTAAGTTGGATTAAGTAGTGTGTACGCTTAGGGACCGATGACCTCAGCAGTTTGGTTCCATAAAACCTTACCACAAATTTCCAATTGTTTTCGAGTTCTCTCGCTAAGCGCAGTTGTCCACGCGTTTGCGAAAAAAGCGTAGTTGACTCTCGTTTGCTGAAAAACTCATGAGCCTAGAGCCATGAGAAGAGATCACCGAGTAAATGCCACCGTAAACAATCTCCAGATCATAACGCACACTGGGTGTTTGCATTCAGACGTTTCACGCCGTACACGCCAATGGCTGTTTCCGAATAATGTTTCACAGAATGAACATATTCTCTCAACGGATTCCCATAAGAGTTGGAGCATGAAATGTTCATCTGAAAAGTCCGCCTGTTACTGCTCAGTGGGACGTCCAGTTACGATATTGTCTTTCAAATTCCAAGCGTCGTCGCCGATGAGCAGCAGTGCATGAACCAAGCGACCCATACGCAACAACGTTCGTTGAATGGCCGTTGAGGATCCACTTTTGGTAGGCCTTTGGTTCATTGGGCAATCAGTTACACATCTATTCGCCCTTGCACGTCTCCGCTGCCATCGTTCACCCATGTCATCTACGGCTCTTAGTGGACTACAGTTGCCTTGGGCCTGGTTTTGGATAGTGCCATTTTGCCATGTACGCTGTATGGGGGATATCCGGAAAGTGAGTTCCGATCGTCCGCGAAATGGACACTACTGAAAAAATTAAATATGTTTTATTTGCAACAGCTAGCCACAACCCCCAGCTAATTATCTAAATAATCGCCGCTCCGACTTAAGGTATTTGTCGTGGCGTTGTACCAATTTTCAATATTCTTGTCATAGAAGGCAGCCGCCAGTGCTTTCCGCTAATTCTCTACGTAGGTCTACAGCTCGTTGCCTGTGCCAAAATGTTGTCTTCATACTCAGCGGTTCGTGCGAGCAGAGATGAAACTCAGGGGGTCAATTGCGATCTGTATTATAGGTGATCAAACACTTCCCACTGAAAACGCTGTAGGAGGATCTTCATTGCCCCTGCAGAGTGCAGCAGAGAATTGTCGTGAAGAAGGAACGGCGTGACAGTTGTGTTACGTGGGCTGCATAGCTTCAGGCGAAATTTCTCTCCAGGCCAGGTACATTGACGTGCTTACTGTGCGCTCAGAACTGAAAAGAGCGATTTGATGCGATCGACAGGCGTTCTACGGACACTACCCAACACGTCTGTGCAAAGCTCCATTGATTTTTACAATGGTTTCCATTTGGCGACCGGTCGGAACTTACTTTCTGGATAGCCCTCGTACTTTAACCACGCGGACAGTTTACGACCTTAGCCGTTTCGGAAATGCTTCCACCCTTGCCCTGAAAGAAACATGCCCTTTTGGACGACAGATAAATCACGCCGTTCCGCATTATGACAACGACTCACTGTTTTCGTTCCTCCCTTCTTCCCCCCCCCCCCACCCCTCACCCTAAGATACGCGTTATATACCCTCCATTATTCTACATCTACATCTACATTTATACTCCACAAGCCACCCAACTGTGTGTGGAAGTGGGCACTTTACGTGTCACTGTCATTACCTCCGTTTTCTGTTCCACTTGCGTATGGTTCGCGGGAAGAACGACTGCTGGAAAGTCTCCGTGCGCGCTCCAGCCTCTCTAATTTCACATTCGGGATCTCCTCGGGAGGTATAAGTAGGGGGAAGCAATATATTCGATACCTCATCCAGAAACCTGGACAGCAAGCTACACCGCGATGCAGAGCGCCTCTCTTGCAGAGTTTGCCACGTGAGTTTGCTAAACATCTCCATAACGCTATCACGCTTACAAAATAACCCTGTGACGAAATGCGCCGCTCTTCTTTGGATCTTCTCTATCTCCTCTGTCAACCCGAACTGGTAGGATCCCACACTGATGAGCAATATTCAGGTATAGGTCGAACGAGTGTTTTGCAAGCCACCTCCTTTGTTGATGGACTACATTTTCTAAGGACTCTCCCAATGAATCTCAACCTGGCACCCACCTTACCAACAATTCATTTTATATGATCATCCCACTTCACATCGTTCCGCACGCATACTTCCAGATATTTTACAGAAGTAACTGCTACCAGTGTCATATAATCATGCAGTAAAGGATTCTTCTCTCTATGTATTCACAATACATTGCATTTGTGTATGTTAAGGGTCAGTTGCCACTCCCTGCACCAACTGCCTATCCGCTGCAGATCTTCCTGCATTTCATTGCAATTTTCTAATGCTGCAACTACTCTGTATACTACAGCATCATCCGAGAAAAGGAGCATGGAACTTCTGACACTATCTACGAGGTCATTTATATACACTCCTGGAAATTGAAATAAGAACACCGTGAATTCATTGTCCCAGGAAGGGGAAACTTTATTGACACATTCCTGGGGTCAGATACATCACATGATCACACTGACAGAACCACAGGCACATAGACACAGGCAACAGAGCATGCACAATGTCGGCACTAGTACAGTGTATATCCACCTTTCGCAGCAATGCAGCCTGCTATTCTCCCATGGAGACGATCGTAGAGATGCTGGATGTAGTCCTGTGGAACGGCTTGCCATGCCATTACCACCTGGCGCCTCAGTTGATCCAGCGTTCGTGCTGGACGTGCAGACCGCGTGAGACGACGCTTCATCCAGTCCCAAACATGCTCAATGGGGGACAGATCCGGGGATCTTGCTGGCCAGGGTAGTTGAATTACACCTTCTAGAGCACGTTGGGTGGCACGGGATACATGCGTCCTGTTGGAACAGCAAGTTCCCTTGCCGGTCTAGGAATGGTAGAACGATGGGTTCGATGACGGTTTGGATGTACCATGCACTATTCAGTGTCCCCTCGACGATCACTGCACATACGGCCAGTGTAGGAGATCGCTCCCCACACCATGATGCCGGGTGTTGGCCCTGTGTGCCTCGGTCGTATGCAGTCCTGATTGTGGCGCTCACCTGCACGGCGCCAAACACGCATACGACCATCATTGGCACCAAGGCAGAAGCGACTCTCATCGCTGAAGACGACACGTCTCCATTCGTCCCTCCATTCACGCCTGTCGCGACATCACTGGAGGCGGGCTGCACGATGTTGGGGCGTGAGCGAAAGACGGCCTAGCGGTGTGCGGGACCGTAGCCCAGCTTCATGGAGACGGTTGCGAATGGCCCTCGCCGATACCCCAGGAGCAACAGTGTCCCTAATTTGCTGGGAAGTGGCGGTGCGGTCCCCTACGGCACTGCGTAGGATCCTACGGTCTTGGCGTGCATCCGTGCGTCGCTGCGGTCCGGTCCCAGGTCTACGGGCATGTGCACCTTCCGCCGACCACTGGCGACAACATCGATGTACTGTGGAGACCTCACGCCCCACGTGTTGAGCAATTCGGCGGTACGTCCACCCGGCCTCCCGCATGCCCACTATACGCCCTCGCTCAAAGTCCGTCAGCTACACATACGGTTCACCTCCACGCTGTCGCGGCATGCTACCAGTGTTAAAGACTGCGATGGAGCTCCGTATGCCACGGCAAACTGGCTGACACTGAGGGCGGCGGTGCACAAATGCTGCGCAGCTAGCGCCATTCGACGGCCAACACCGCGGTTCCTGGTGTGTCCGCTGTGCCGTGCGTGTGATCATTGCTTGTACAGCCCTCTCGCAGTGTCCGGAGCAAGTATGGTGGGTCTGACACACCGGTGTCAATGTGTTCTTTTTTCCATTTCCAGGAATGTATGTTGCGAAAATATACGCACCTGTGTCGTGGTCACTTTAATGTGACCGGACCTTGTGTTATTCGTAAGAACTATGTCTAAAACATGAACTGGCAGAAACTCACACAGTCCTCAGTCGACAGTCCAGCCATCGGCAGTGTGCAATATTGCGAAGACTTGAAGAGGACTGCACCGGAAGAGTTCCAATGTATTTGACACTCCACAACTGTTACGACCATGGAAATATGAGTATGTGGCGTCGCTGGAGCAGCGGTGGGGAGGTCAAGGCTGCCGCCAGAAGAGAGGCTGGTGGTAAGCTGCTGCTCCTCCGCATTGCCCGCTCACGTCTCCCCTTTACGTTAGAGAGGGAGGGCGCCTGTGGTACGGGAGAGGGCGCTCTCTCCACGTGAACACACCTCTAGTTGTACTTTTGGAGCAGGCAGCAACTCTCGCGAAGCCAACGCGGGTGGGTCGAGCACGGGCAGACATAATTACACAGCGGGCCGTGCTGGAGAGGCTCCCGAATGTTCTCGAGCCGCTGTCAAACTTCTCGCCCTGTGGCGCATCCTCTGCCCTGCTCCTTCCTTCCCTCCGGCAGCGCCGCCTGCCTCTCGCGACCGGGGATCTCCCTCTGCCTCCGGTGGAAGCCCGGAAGGGAGGGGGCGGGGGAGTGAGGCGGGGGTGGAGATGGGGGCGGAGGGGGGGGGGGGGAAGCGGCACGCGCGAGCGCGAGCGGGGGCAAAAATCTAATTAAAGTTCCTGTAGAGACATCTCGGACGGTTCCGCAGTGACACCCGCCACAGGCCGAGAGGCGCAAGAACTAAATTGAATGTAATCTACTTGCAAATCACACATCTCTAGCAGGCGCACCGGACGCGGTCGCCTTATCTGTCCTCCGGTGTGTGTGCGTGTGTGTGGGTGAAAGGGTCGGGTGGTGGGAATGGGTAGGGTCTCCTAGAGAGCGGTCGGATATGGATTCGCGGTCAGTCGAAGCACCTTTTTGCATATCGACAAAAAAGGCAGATAACGTAATTTATCGTACCAAGAATAGCATGTGATATTCAGTACTCGGTACATACTCCGTCTGTCCAAAACGTTTCGGGAGACGATTAAAAAAAATAGAGACTAGACTGGGTTTAATGCTTCAGGTGCTCCGCACGACCCCTGGCCCCTTCCCCTTCACTCCATCTCTTGAGTGCAACGCACAGAGCGTTCATACAACTGTCAGAAAAGTCCTTGGTTGGGATGTTACTCAACTGGTACCTAACATTGACCTGAATATAGCTTCTGTCTTCAATGCTTTGACCTTTCATGCAAATTTTTCCAATTTCGTGGAACAGGTATTCACTTCCCGTGGAGCACCAGCGTTCCTCGGAAAAAGTTCGGGAAACCCTCCTCTATACCAAAATATTGTTTAAAAATTGTGTTTTCGAGTTCTCATATCCTTAAACTGAATAAAATAAAGTGAATTTAGAGATTAATATCCTAATGCAGCGATAACGTGACATCATCAATTATTGGAATGAGGTTTGGATTATATGTGTTGACTTGAAGATGACAGTTTTGAGTCCGAGCTGAGACGTGGAGACTTAAGGAAAAAAAAATTACCTTCGCGATGAATTAGTTACTGTGATTTGTTTTTTACCTTGTATTTAAGAGCGAACAGTATCTAGAAATAGCACTCACATCCAAGGTAAGCAGTAAAAAAAGCCGAAAGGACTCGATCCACAGACGCTATGTGTTAAAACTGTTGTACACTATTACCGACGTATTCATCAAGGGATGTCCCGCAATTGTGAAACCATTACAAATTTGTCGTTTATGGTTCAAATGGCTCTGAGCACTACGGAACTTAACTTCTGAAGTCATCAGTCCCCTAGAACTATCTAAACCTAACTTACCTGAGGACATCACACACATCCATGCTCGAGGCAGGATTAGAACCTACGACGGTAGCAGTTGCGCGGTTCTAGACTGTAGCGCCTAGAACCGCTCAGCCACTCCGGCGTGCTTTGTCGTTTATTTTGACCTCTCAGTTGTTCATTTATCGTAAAAATGCAGCGAGTTATATCGTTAAAAAATAATGTTCAAATATGTGTGAATTCCTGAGGGACCAAAATGCTGAGGTCATGGGTCCCAAGGCTTACACACTAAAACTAACTTATGCTAAGAACAACACCCACACCCGTGCCCGAGGGAGAACTCGAACCTCCGGAGGGAGGGGCCGCGCAATCCATGACTTGGCGCCTTAAACCGCGCGGCCACTCCGCCCGGCCATATCGTAAAAATATGACTCTGAATGTAATGTGTAACTCCATATAGATACAACGGGTTGCCTACACGTCTTCATAGTTGTGAATATGTATCAACTTTGATCGAAGCCAGCCGCGTCATAGAAATAAATGTACAACTGTGAAGGCAAAATAAACGATACACTTTAAAAACTGTTTCATTTGTGTTGAAGCAATTCTTATCGCACTCTGCAAATCGTATTTCTACTCTAAACAAGAGTTCCTGACTGTTATAATTACTTGCACTAACGAAATAAACTGCGTAAATATTATGTACAGAACACCAAATGTAATTAAGAACCACTCGAGCTGACGTAATAGAGCACGCTAGAGGGTGACAGTTTGATGTTGTCCATTTGTATAGCAATTAAGCTAACAGGCAACATTAGTCTGTTTTAATTTCATAATTACAAAAGCTGTCAAAGGCCTCGATTCTTTTTGCCTGTTGATGAGTCAGAGCAATTAGTCGAATAGCCTTTGAAGTGAAACAAAAACTACACTGCGTTCTATCACGTGTAAATGACGAAAGTAGGCTAGTAACTCTAGACAGTGACCGACTTCTAAAAGCGATTCGTTTAATTACCGAACCACAATTGTAATGACACATGATGACACTTCAGAACAAAGTAGTGTGATTTGCAACAGACGAGGACATTATGATTACGTCGGTCGCCGAATCAGAAATGTATTGCAGATACAATGTGGAGAGCTTAAAAAGACGTTGTTTTTGAAGTTGAGATACATTTTCAAAAAAGTTTATAGCAGCTGGAATTAACATTACGTGGCAGATGACAAGCCTGAAGGAATAGTGACTATCTGTGCTCGTTAAGTTTCCCGCTAGCACGGGATTGGAACGTAAAAGTGTTCTGATTCGTTTCGTAATTTCATTCTAATGGAAGAGGAGATTTTCTCGACGTTACTCACCATTATTGAAAAAGATACTTACCTGCAATACATAGGAATGAGGCATTCAAATGGTTCAAATGGCTCTGAGCACTATGGGACTCAACTGATGTGGTCATTAGTCCCCTAGAACTTAGAACTACTTAAACCTAACTAACCTAAGGACATCACACACATCCATGCCCGAGGCAGGATTCGAACCTGCGACCGTAGCAGTCGCACGGTTCCGGACTGCGCGCCTAGAACCGCGAGACCACCGCGGCCGGCATGAGGCATTCAATAAAACCAAAACATAGGTATATATGGTCTGCAAAAAATTTCATAATAGCAGAAACTTCTAGAGTGAAACTTATTTTAACTTTCTGACACAGACTGGCAGACGCATTAACATTTCTGGTCACTGGGAAAATATTCCAGTCGTCGATCTATGCAAAAAGAATTTCAGCAGATACATTACTTATAATAAATAACATCGACTATTGCAGATTTTACTTCTAATAAACTAATGACAAATTCCCAGAATCTTTTAGGAAACAAGGTAGTGAAAAAAGAATTTGTAGGCAACTAGTTACGAAATGTTACCTTTGACTTGATAATTCTCGTTCCTTTCAGATAAGTTAAGGTTTCAACATGACAGCATAGTCTCACATGACATACCGTTTGTGCAAATACCTATCGGCTGTAATTACAGATGTCATTATTTGATATTTAACTGCAACGAATTGTACCAAAAACGACACGCATTTGATAAGTCAGTAATTGAAATGATATACTTCTATAGCTTGCAAGTCATAACACAAAAAGCGTCAAATACCAGTTTTTGACTACCATTTGCAGTACCTTTCGCTTTGCTATAGGAAATCGTGCCCGTGGTCTTGCGGTAGCGTTCTCGCTTCCCTCGTTCATGATCCCGGGTTCGATTCCCGGAGGGGTCAGGGATTTTTCCTTCCTCGACATGACTGGATGTTGTTGTGTCGTCTTCTTCATCATCATCATCATTCATCCCCATTACGGTTGGAGGAAGGCAATGCAAACCACTTCCTCTGGGACCTTGCCTAGTACGGCGGCGAGGGTCTCTCGCATCGTCCCCTATGCTTCTCGGACTATGGGACATCATCCTCATAGGAAGTTACTCGTTTTCGAGAAAGTAGAATGTGCTTTGAATCAGATAATGTTAATACCTCGCACGCTATAGTATAATTACCACTCAAGATCAGTGCCATATGACCTTTAGAATATGGTGTCTCGTAAGTTCTGCTTGCGACATAAAAGCGATGCTGCACTTGATACGCCTCGTTCCTCTCCACGAGGCACAAAGCTTACTTGGCAGATACTTCCTTTCACGTTTCGCATTGCAGTAGATGTGTAAGTCTGAGCAATGACACCACCAGTTCTTCTGCCATGATCGTCTTCATGTGTCCCGTGAGAGGATGCCTTCAGGCTAAACGTACTGTGCCTTCTGGAAGCCCGTAAGAGTTTTACTCCTTAGAAACCATGGCCCCAAACCTCTACTACATGATAATAACCAGCATTTTAAGAGGGAGCCTTAAGATTAGCTACTACCTGCTGGGAAAACATCATTCGGTGTAAAAAAAAAGAGGGGGGGGGGGCTGTCATTACTTAAATCTGTGTGGGAAATATCCGAGATGCGTGACGATAATTTTTTAATGCATTACTGAAATATATATGAGGTGGCTATAATTTAAGTGCAGCTACAGCGGAGGTCCATTGTGGGCTGGTGGGTTAATGCGGAATCGATTTACGCTGGAAAAAATTAGTTTCAATTTTAGCCACCAGGTGCAAGTCTGGCGCTGTACAGCATCTCATAGGCGTCTCCGGTGCTCATAGTGAATACGTGCTCAAGTGGCTATAATTTAAGTGCAGCTACAGCGGAGGTCCATTGTGGGCTGGTGGGTTAATGCAGAATCGATTTACGCTGGAAAAAATTAGTTTCAATTTTAGCCACCAGGTGCAAGTCTGGCGCTGTACAGCATCTCATAGGCGTCTCCGGTGCTCATAGTGAATACGTGCTCAAGTGGCAGTTAATAATAAAATCAACATTACGCCTTCCTCACTGTTTGACCTTACCTGCCCACGTGCTGTTCCTCATTCATTACATATGGAAACAGTATTTCACGTCTTTCTAGGTGTCGCAGCTCCAGATTTGCACCTGGAACCTAAAATTGGAACAGCTCCAAGTACTGAGGTTCCTGAAAGCCTATGAGCTTCACTGCGTACACGCCACGCCCCACAACGCCTACCACACGAAGCTAACCAGCATTTCAAGATGAAACCTGTTGCAAAAACATCACTCTATACAACAGTTTCAAAAATGGTTACTGTTATTTAAATCTATGTGGAAGACATTCGAGATGCACCCTCATAATTTAAATTCTATAACGCTTGATTGAAATATGTACTGGGTGGTTCCAATAAAAGTGCAGCTACTCGCAGAGGTCCAGTCTGGACTAACCCTTTAACGCCGAACCGATTTACGCTGAAAAGAAATAGTTCCACGTTTGGCCACCAGGTGCATATCTGGCGCTTTACAGCATCTCATCGACGACTCGGTGCTCACATTGAACAAACTGTCCAAGTGGCGGTTAATAATAAAATCAACATTATGCCTTTCGCACTTGTTTGACTTTTTGCGCCTGTGTCTAGATGCTAATCCATTATGTATGAGAAAGTTTCTACAGGGTGAGTCGCGTAAGACGTAACACCCCCTTTATTCCAGGGGCGATTGCACGTATGGGCATGCGGTTTTCGGCGAATCATAGTGGACTATGGGGCACATACATGCACAATAATCACAACGTTTATATTAACCGAGATATGAGGCAAGTACATGTTTTTAAAATGGGACGCTATACTTGTTTTACCGTCATTCGAACGCCCTGGAAAAGACGCGTGTAGTGGTGTAACGCTTGTTGCTATTGTGATTCAAACTTTGCATGAAAGAGGGCGGATGAGGATTTACCTTTGTAGCATAGGCCATGTTGCATAGAGCACGGGAACTCGGCCTGCGGATCGCGCGAGGCGTGTTTCCAGTCTGCAACCGCTTCCGACCGCCTCGAACTTCAATCGTTCAATATTTCACACCGTCTTTTAAGCGAAATTTGAATCACAATAGGAACATGCGTTACATCACTATACGCGTCTTTTCCAGAGCGTTCGAATGATGGTAAAAAAAGAGTATTGCGTCCCATTTAAAAAGACATGTACTTGCTTCATTATCTCGGTTAATATAAACGTTCTGATTATTGTGCATGTACCAAAGTATGTGCCCATAGTCGTCTATGATTCGCCGAACACCGCTTGTCGATACGTGCAATAGCCCGCGTAATAATGGGGGGTGTTACGCTACTCACCCTGTATACGTTTTTCTTGCGTCCACAGCGCCAGATTTTCACCTGGTAGCCAAAAATGGAACTAATTTTTTCCAGCTTAAATCGGTTCGGTACCTACCAAGTTTCGCTATCATATGGTAAATACAACCCACTTAGGATCGCTATGGGTAACTGCACTTTAATTATATCCACCTGGTGTCTTAATACGTAATACGGGACGAGTGCATTTCAGAGTCTTTAAGTGCGAGTCGCGCATTGTAATGACCTTCGAGAGTTCGCCGAGCAACCGATTTGGCACACCTCTTGTACCGGGAATATTTTCCGTAAGTTGCGGGAGACGCCCGGGCCGGCGTGACGTGCTGACCCTATTGGCAGCGCTCCAGTCTGCTGCCCGTCTGTTCCCGGAAGAGGCGCCGCTGCGTTGGGCCGGCCCGGAGGCGCTCTCATCGGTCAAGCTCTGTAAAAGTTGTCGCCAAGTTTCCTCATAGGGCGCGGGCGTATCGGCCGAGGCGGCCGACCAGAAACTTGCTCGTCCCATCCGCGCTGCATCCTTCTCCGCCCTGCTCTCACGGCCCGGCGGACCAGCCTCTGGCACTAATCCCATCGCCGTGGGAGGACGCCGACAGGCCCTCGACTTCACGTATCCTCCAAGTTCACTTTCCCTCTCCAGGAACATCTGTTTAATAAATTATCTAGCCAACGGATGAGCAAAACCCTAGTGGAGTTTCCCGGAGACGTCTTTCCAACCAGTGTAAGTAGGCTGTTTAGGTTTTCTTGTTGGTAACGCCGCTTAGCGCTCGGTATGAAAAATCACTGGCTGTGCTGTGCGCAGTCTGTGTTTAGTTTGCATTGTTGTCTGTCATTGTAGTGTTGGGCAGCGGCAGCTGGATGCTAACAGCGCGTAGCGTTGCGCAGTTGGAGGTGAGCCGCCAGCAGTGGTGGACGTGGGGAGAGAGATGGCGGAGTTTTGAAATTTGTAAGAATTGGTGTCATGAACTGATATATATATTATGACTATAAAGGTAAATACATTGTTTGTTCTCTATTAATATCTTTCATTTGCTAACTGTGCCTATCAGTAGTTAGTGACTTCCGTAGTTTGAATCTTTTAGTTAGCTGGCAGTAGTGGCGCTCGCTGTATTGCAGTAGTTCGAGTAACGAAGATTTTTGTGAGGTAAGTGATTTGTGAAACATATAGGTTAATGTTAGTCAGGGCCATTCTCTTGTAGGGATTATTGAAAGTCAGATTGCATTGCGCTAAAAACTGTTGTGTGTCAGTTTAAGCACAGTGGAGTATAAATTTTTCTAAGGGGACGTTTCACCAGATCGCTCTGTACAATACTCTGAACGCATCAGCTATTGCGAAATATTTTTAAAAGTTGCATGTGAGCTCTGCCAATAAATTTGGCAGACAAGGGAAGCACACACCGAAAAGGTCACGGAATTTGCTTATCCTTCGCACGATTAAGGTACCAAGTGGTACTGAAGAGCCAAAGAAACCAGCCACCTGTCTAATCTCGTGTAGTACCTACCGTGCACGCAGAAGTGCCGCAACACGACGTGGCATGGACTCGTCTAATGTCTGAAGTAGTGCCGGAGGAAGATGATACCATGAATCGTGCTGGGCTGTCCATAAATCCGTAAGAGTACGAGGGGGTGGAGATCCCTTCTGAACAGCACGTTCCAAACCACCCCAGATATGCTCAATAATATTCATGTCTGCGGTGTTTGGTGGCCAGCGGAAGTGTTCAAACTCAGAAGAGTGTTCCCGTAGCCATTCCGTAGCAATTCTGGATGTGTGGGGTGTCGCACTGTCCTGCTGGAATTGTCCAAGTCCGTCGGAATGCACAGTGGTCATGAATGGATGCAGGTGATCAGACAGGATGCTTACGTACGTGTTACCTGTCAGAGTCGTACCAACACGTATCAGGTGTCCCATGTCACTCCAGCTGCACACGCCCCACACCATTACACAGCCTCCAACAGCTTGAACAGTCTCCTGCTGACTTGCAGGGTCCATGGATGCATAAGGTTGTGTCCACACCGGTACACGTCCATCCACTCGATGCAGTTTGAAACGAGACTTGTCCCACCGGGCAACATGTTTCCAGTCGTCAGCAGTCCAACGTCGGTGTTGACGGGCCTATGCGAGGCGTAAAGCTTTCAGTCGTGTAGTCATAAAGGGTACACGAGTGTGCCTTTGGCTCCGAAGGCCCATATCGATGCTGTTTCGTTGAATGGTTCGCACAGTGACACTTGTTGATGGCTCAACATTAAAATTTGCGTAATTTCTGTAACGTCGAACGATTCTCTTCAGTCGTCGCTGGTCTCCTTGTAACAGGATCTTTTTACAGCCGCAGCGATATCAAAGATTTGACGTTTTACCGGATTCCTGATATGCACGGCACATTCGTGAAATGATCGTACGAGAAAATCCCACTTAATCGCTCTCTCGGAGATGCTGTGTCCCATAACACCACTCCCTTAAATCTTGATGACCTGCCATTGTAGCAGCAGTAACCGATCTAACAACTGTGTCAGATACCCGTTATATAGGCGCTGTCGACCGCAGCGCCCTATTCTACCTGTTTATGAACCTCTGTATTTGAATACCCACGCGTATACCAGTTTCTTTGGCGCCTCAGTGTAATTGATTTGCAATTACATACAGGGGGACAGTGCGGTCTGTAATTATCGTGTTGCAGCGAAACTTGAGAGATATTCTGCTGCGTTAATGCGAAGCGTTCTGCGCTGGAAAAATATCAGTTCAAAGTTTTGCCACCAGGTGCAAATTGGACGCTGTGATGCAAGAAAGACGTATAGACATTTCTCCATATTTAATATATTAAGAACGGGACGTGGGTAGGAAGGGTCAAACATGTGTGAAAGACATAATGTTGATTTTATTATTAACCACCGATTACACAGTTTGTTCAGTATGTGCACCGGACAGGTCGACAAGGTGCTGCTTCCGTAAAATAACGAGTACAAAATAGTAGCTGGGAGCAGTTCCGGTGGAATCGGGACAACGTGTTCTTGTATACTGAGACCAAACGTGTCGCTGGTAAATGCGCTCTTCGAGATATCCCCAAAGCCAAAAGTAACAGGATTCACATAAGACGATCTTGCAGGTCAGGCATCTGGAAAATCTATGGAGATAACACTTTCGTGGAAGGTTGCATTAAGTAGATATTTCACTGGGAGATTGAGATGAAGCGTTGCTGCATCTTGCAAGAAAACAATAGTTTCCACGCAGTTGAGCTCTTTAAAAGCAAGAATCACGTACTGTGCAAGAAGGACTCGATAACGTGCACACGTTACGGTACACCTGACAGCCCATTTGAGTCACAGGTCACAGTACCTCAAATTCGGCAGTTCTTTGTATTCGCTGCACCCTGTTATATAAAATGTGCTCCCTCACTCCATAGAATATTGCCCGGTCACATGTCATCAACTTCGATTCGTGCTAGGAACCGAAGAGCAAATTCAGAAAGTTGCTGCAGATCAGGGGATTTCAGTTGCTCCACCGTCTCGATTTTGTATGGTACCAGTGTAAAGCTAGGCCGAAAAACTTTCGTACTGTTGACCACGGGTGGATGATTCTCGTGATATTGCATATGCTGCGTGGTCAGTTACAGCAACAGCAAACTCGTCAATAACTTCCATCGGGATAGGATGCCTTTCTCTTCCAAGTGCCACACAAAGCTCACTTGTGTTTTTGAACTTCATCGTCAACTTGTTTAAACCATTAAATGACATTGTGCCTCTCCTCAAATTTTCAGTTGGCGATACTCTCTGAGTGCAGCAACGTAACTGCTGCCGTTCACTAATAGCGCACGGCGTCTCTTCTCGATAGCCGCTTTCTTCACTCACAGCAGCGCTTTTCAAATGTCAATGTGGATGTCATACCAGCACAAGAACGCCTGATTTGCACCTAGTGGCCACAACTGAAACTAATTTGTTTTCCAGGGTAAATATGTTCCGCATTTAAGGATTAGAAAATGTACCAAGTTTCGCTGCCAAACGATAATTGTAGCCCACACTGGACCTTAGCGAATAGGTGCAGTTCAATTATAGTTACCCGGTATATAACGGCATACAGAAAATGATGCTCTGGTACGGTGCGCTTCTCAAGAGATTTCGAGAAATCGACGTTCAGTGTTTCACGAGGCTATTGAATACCAGGCGAGAGCGCCATCCATCGAGCAGAACGCGTTAGCGAAACTGGATAAGGCGACAGATTACGAGTGTGCCCACACTGCATTCTTTCCTTCTAAACTTTCACCTATAGTACGTGAGACGAATGAGTTTCATTGACACTTTGCGCAACCAAGCGGCAGCATCGCCTGACGGTATCCGGTGCCCTACTCGCGTACTCAAGCGGCAAAAACAAAAACCGCGAGAGCACGCACGTCGTTTTTGTATGCGTAATACAGATCGAAATTGTGGTGTGTTTTTTTTTTGTGTGTCACAGCTTGAAGCGATTCAGCACTCTTCACATTTTATTTGAGATTCACATCTCGTCATAACAAACACTGAAGTAAGTTCGTCCTTTTTTGCCACAGTCGGCGTTATATCACGAACAGCTAAATGATACAGGACGTTAAACGTAACGGTGACCGATGGCCTTTTGAGATTTATCACAAGCGATGTTTTGAACCACTTCTGAGAAACTATTCATCTCTTCATGATAATCGCCTGTCACTTTCGAAAGAAATTCTAACAGGAGATTTGACACAAAACTCTCCAATCCACTTCCACGTAAAAGAACATTTCGCTCTCCTTTACCGACTGACATTGTCAGTGTGCCCTTGGAGTTTTATCAATCCAAATTTTACGCAATGAATGACTGACATTAGACCAAATTTCATCTATACACGTAATGCTTTTGAATATCATTCCCATGATGATCCGCATAGATTTGATCTGCTCTGCAGCAGCATCTTTCCTGTCTTTTAATACAGTACGTCCATTAATAATTGATAGCTGAAGCCTCTATCTTTGAGCACTGTAGGCAATGAAAATTTTCTGCCCCTAAGAAAATCGTCATACAGAAGCGACAAGAGTAGTTTCCATAATGTTGCACATTTTCTTCTCTTGTAATAATTGCGACAGTTGAACACAGGATGGCCTAGAGAATCCAGGCACATTTTTATAGCTATGTAGCACGCTTTTCCTCTTCCGTTTTCTTTCAAGTGCTGAAATTGCACCACTCATCATAGTGGACACAGTCGAAATGAACTAGAAGTCAATGAAGACTAAAACAAAACATCAGAAACGAAATGAACTACTAACTAGTCTTATGGTTGACAAGAGCGAAACGACAGCAACAGTTACACGCAAGAAGCGCAGCGCTACGTGTCTGACATGCTCTCGCAGCGCGTCTACAGGTAGATGGCTCGCGCCAGTGCTCCATCGCAGTCCTTCCACTGGGTGGCTTCCTGCAGACGCTGGCTACCGAAATGACGCTCCTCAGCTCCCACTACCAACAACTCCTTTCTCATTCCATAGTACTTGCATCGCTTCAAGGAATTATGTTCCTTCGGTAAAGAACGATAATAGTAAAGATATCCGCAGTCGTACATTCGAGACGAGATATAATCAAGGTGTAAGAAGGAAAAGTGATTATTTGAACATTTACGTATCCATGCATTCGTGTGCATCTCGCAGTGAAGTCATCCGGGCTATACCTGCATTACGATGTCCAGTTTTACTGCCAAGTCAGTTATTTCTTGGCAATATTGGCACAGTATTGTTCATCTTAATTACTGAACTCACATTCTTAATCACAGTGCTGATCCTTAATGACGTCGCATCACAGAGGAAAATGGGTCAAATGGCTCTGAGCACTATGGGACTTAACATCTGAGGCCATCAGCCGCCTAGAACTCAGAACTACTTAAACCTAACTAACCTAAGGACATCACACACATCCATGCCCGAGGCAGGATTCGAACCTGCTACCGTAGCAGCAGCGCTGTTCCGGACGGAATCGCCTAGAGCCGTTCGGCCAGAGCGGCCTGCTATCACAATCTCCTCGTACTTATTATTGGATAACCTCCCCTCTTTTCATAAAGTTTTACGTGTTTATCAACAGTCAACAGCCTGTGCTCCATCACATATTATGTCGAATAATGCTTCACGTTACTGCAATACGCTAACTCCGACTACCGTAAACTGAGAAAACAAGAAAAACTCTGCTCACGTGCGAACAAAAAGCCTACATTGTAAAAATCTTCTTCATAGCGGGCACCACATCCGTAAATTTAGAAAATGAAGGTGACATTTTTCCAGTTAGCTCTCGGGCGTTCGATAAGTTTAGCATCTTATTCCAACTCTTTTGACTACAAAGCCCTACTTTTCAACACACTCTCCGTTCAATACGACGATCTTACGCCCCTTTCTGGTGGGGCCTGTAAGCCTTCGTGGTATCATACTGCTGGTTGGAGTCGGAGCGAACGTCTCGCTGCATCATTAACCTCCCCATCATCCACGTACCCCTTGCCGCGGACTGCATCCTTCATTAGGCCAAACAACAGGAATGAGCACTCCAACTTAAGGACGAGTGCGTCAGCACTACCAACACAGAGGTCCAGTTGTGTATCGACGCTTTTGATTGTCGTCTATCGATCACCTTGAATGGGAATGCTCGCACGTTCCAATATTGCGGAAATCACAGCTGTGTGCCGTGGAGCTGCGGCGATAGATCGTAGGGATGTGCGCTAACCGTGTTGCGATTGTGACACACGCCTCGCACAACGACTCACAGTGCTTTTGTTCACTGCCAGATCATCGCAAGCGCCAATGAATATCTGCGATGCTCTGGTTTTCCGCCAAAAGAAACTCAATGACGGCTCTGCTTGAAACGCACCTCCGTTGTAGACGCCACTTTGAAGGCTATGTATAGCGCCTCCACCTATCGAAACTTTATTAAACTATAATAACTGAAAAGAGAGTATACCACGATGTCCCACAATGAATTCCTCATTTTTTTCAACGGCAACTGGCCGAGAAAAGTGTGTTGCGTTACTTACTGAACGCTCCTGGTATTTATGTAGACTCCTGATCTGTTTCACAAATAGTTTGTTTAAGTCATTATCGAGTGTTTCGTTAGAAAATACCGTCATATTAACATTAAGTACTTCGGTGCATTTTCATTTTAAAAAAACCGTAACTTTTACTGAAACAAAAAAAAAATCAGAATAAATGCAGGTTAAGTGCAAAAATTTCATTTGACATCGTCGAAACTACAACCCCCAACGAATGTTCGTCTGGTTTCCAAAGATCTTGATCGGGGAGATACGTGACGCTCACGCACAGTGTATCAGAAATGCTCGATGAATCATGAACTTGCACAATCACTGACTGGATGAGCCGGATCAAGGCGGAGAAAGTGAAGAGTAGCTCCCTGTAAATAGGACTTAGTCCAAGTGGTCCATTATCGTAGGACACAAACCAGAAGATTTATGTGCGATGCACCAACGGCTGCAAATCTGAAAAAAAGGTGTGTGTCCTGCCTCATTGCTCTTAAACTTCTGTTTTCAGCAAAAAAGACACGAGAAAACAAAATCGTCGATTACAGTCATCCGTCAGTGTGTTGGAAGAGCTAACAGATGGCTGCTCTTGCAGGCTAGCACGTTTGCCAGCCTCCCTGAACCATAGGCTTCACCTCCACCTCTCCGCCCCCTCAAGCTCCCTCCCCCCCTTCCCTCCCACTAGTACTCAGACAGGCAACGTGAACACTCCGGGCGCCCCCGTCTCTTGCCCGCGGCAATCAGTTTCCACTTCCGCCGATGTGAGCACATCTCGCCAGTGATTGATGTCTGTTTACTCTGACAGGAATGAACGCTGCCAGAGGAAAGTAGCGCCGGGTCGTCTTCCCGTCTGGCGTCCCCAGCCCCCAACCCCCAACCCCCAGCCCTGGAGAGTGACGCAGCAGTTACCCCGCTCCTACGCTGTTTTCCTCTGAGTTCCGTCGCCGCATCTCATTCTCTCCCCCACTGTCCTTTTTATTTTGCTCAGCATTCATTGCCACGTTTCTGCCCACCTTCCGTAGCATCAGGATAAGAAGATGCACAATCGTACGAAATAAATATTGTTTCCAGTATAACACCAATGTTCAGTTAAGCTGTCTCAAACCAAAATCTGCTTTGAACACCAGAGCATTGTCGTATTTCACGCGGCATTCCATTGCCACACTCTGACCTTAGAAGTGACATACCCAGCCTGTTATAGGCGAACTTAGTTTCAGATGAAAGTGAATCACTGGGAAACCTGGCACTTTTCGCATACAGTGTCGTATACGGAGGCGTTATTCTTGTACTCATATGAATACACAGAAAGTTTTACCCGTCTTGGTCGCCGTCTTGTGGAAGGACATTGATGTGCCTCACTATCATCATCAGGGACTTGGAAGGCAAAGGATTGTACGTCGCTGTCGAATTACAGATGAAGGTCAACGGGAGTGATTCATTCTGATAAGTGCCGGAGTGTTAGTAGAAAGTCAGTAGATAGAAAGAAGCGCACTTGTTCGGAATTTTGGGATCAGTATAGCAGATATTATTTTTGCACACATGCTCAACACTTAATCTTTACTGAATAGAAGATCACAGAGAGCTGGCGAAGCGTCCAGCTTTTATCATCAACTTCCTTGGAGTTGCAGTTTGTTCCGGCTACCATACGAAATAATATATAACTGACTGTTTACAGCGTAAAACACTGCACTACATAGCATAGAAACTCATCCAGTACCTAGTCAGCATATGTCAGCGTCTCTCTGCTGCTATATGCGCCTATCACTGGACGACAGTTTGCCTAACTGTAGTGGCTGTGTACAAAATAGACTAATGGCTCAAAATGCTTTATAATTTACCTTCGTCCATTGGCTACAAGCTTCTCCCTACTGTAATTCGACTCGTCTAGCTTAGATGATACTGTTGACGACTGATAATTCTAGTGACTGAAATCAATACAGAGACCAAACTCTCCCTTTTAATCGGTGCAGGACGTTTTGTACCCCTCAGATAACAAAAGACCTCCCCCCTTCGAAGTGTGACGTGAACGTTCGAATTAATTTGTGCGGTCTGGAAAATTCCTTTCTTGTTCATCTAGTAAGCAGTTCTTTCTGACCTATGGCCGTTGGCTACGTAACTATTTTTATGCCTCGGTGGTCGTCATTTAATAGCCCTGACTCGACAACACACTTCTTATCTGCTGGATAATTTCCTCGTACTGAATTCATGTGCGTTAATATTCTACATGACACATGTGGCTATTATCCTATATACGTCAATGTACCTACGAGGGTTGGAACGTTAATATTGGTAACTACTTATTTACAGCTCGTACATAATAGATACGTGTTTCAAAGATTAAAAAAATGGTTCAAATGGCTCTGAGCACTATGGGACTTAGAACTACTTAAACCTAACTAACCTAAGGACATCACACACATCCATGCGACCGTAGCGTTCGCGCGGTTCCGGACTGAGCGCCTACAACCGCTAGACCACCGTGGCCGGCTTCAAAGTTTTACTGAACTTCAGAGTAGTCACTAGCATTGTGTATAGCCCGTTGCCAGTGATGTGGAAGTCGTAGGATACTCTTAGCACTGCCAGTTATGTTGACAGTTCGAGAGGCGCGGTCTATTGACCGACGAATTTGTAGCAGTTCTGAAGCAAATGCCGTGAAGTGTTTCCTTCAGTTTAGAAATCGAGTTGAACTCACGGGGGCGTAAGTCGGGAGAGTGCAGTAGGTGGTATAGCACTCGGCAGTCCCATCAGTCAAACAAATCAGTAACAGCTTGCACTGTGCGTGCGTGAGCATTGTCCTGCAAGATGATGGTGAGGTCCTGCAGAAAGTGTCATCACTTCTGCGTCTATGCTGTTTATTTATGAAACACAACCTAGGGCCAGCTTAGAGGCAGAAGTGATGACACTTTCTCCAGGATCTGACCCTGATTTCACTTCAGTTTCTTCAAATGTTTGTTTAGTGCTCAGATCTCATAACACTTTGCATAATTCGAAGAAAACATTTACATCAACCAATATTCAGTACAGCTCAACATGCTTTCACCCATGTCTTTCCATCTTACCTGAGCAATACTTGTTTCCAGAGGCCAACCAACAACGCCTACACACAACTGCTACTGACGCACGAAACGACTAGGCTCAGATTGTTTCCTACTTGTCACACACGCGAATCAACAACTGCTGCGATACATAAAATTGCAGTATAGAGGTGTGTGTGTGTGTGTGTGTGTGTGTGTGTGTGTGTGTAACTAAGGTGACAAAAGTCATGGGATATCTCCTAATATCGTGTCGGACTCTCCTTTGTTCGGAGTAATGCAGCAACTCGACTTGACATAGGCTCAACAAGCCATTGGAAGTCCCGTGCAGAAATGCTAGCCATGCTGCCTGCCTCTATAGGCGTCCGTAATTGCGAAAGTGTTGCCGGTGGAGGATTTTGTGCACGAACTGACCTCTCGATTATGTCCCATGGTGGGTGATCTGGGTCGCCAAATCATTCCCTCAAACTGTCCAGAACTTTCTTCAAAACAATCGTGAGCAGTTATGACCCAGTGACATGGGGTATTGTCATTCATAAAAGTTCCACCATAGTTAAGAACATGGAGTCCATGAATGGTTGCAAATGGTCTCCAAGTAGGCGAACACAACCATTTCCAATCAATAATCGTTTCAGTTGTACCCTTTCCGGTCCATGTAAACACAGTCCACACCACCAGCTTGCAGAATGCTTTTTCGACAACTTGGTTCCATGGCTTCGTGGGGTCTGCGCCACATTCAGGCCATATCACCAGCTCTCACTATCTGCAATCGGGACAGATCTGACCGGGCCACGGTTTTCCAGTTGCGGTCACGAGTCCAGTAAAAGGCGCTGCAAACGATTTTGTGCGGTTAGTAAAGGCGCTAGCGTCAGTCGTCTGCTGCCATAGCCCATTAATTCCATATGTCGAGCCGCTTCAGTCCGGAACCGCGCTGCTGCTACGGTCGCAGGTTCGAAATCTGCCTCGGGAATGGATGTGTGTGATGTCCTTAGGTTAGTTAGGTTTAAGTAATTCTAAGTAAGTGTATGGGACTGATGACCTCAGATGTAAAGTCCCATAGTGCTCAGAACCATTTGAGCCATATGTCGCAACACTGTGCTAACGGTTACGTTCGTCGTACGTGGCATGGACTGCGGTTATTTCACGCAATGTTGCTTGTCTGTTAGCACTGACGAATCTACGCAAACGCTCCTGTTCACGCTCGTTAATTGAAGCCCGTTGGCCTGCCTTACCAGTTTTGAAATTTGGTATTCTCGCCACGCTCTTGACACTGTGCATCTCGGAATATTGAATTCCCTAAAAATTTCCGAAGTTGAATGTCCATTCCGCGTTCTGAGTCTGTTAATTCACGTCGTGTGGTCATAGCCAAGTCGGAAAAATTTTCACGTGAATCACTTGAGTAGAAGTGACAGCTCCACCAATACTAAAATGTAGACTTTCCGGCCGGAAATGTCATGTCCATTATAATAATCCGGGCTTTTATGCCGTGGTCGGTTGATGAATTCTGTGTCAATTCCCAACACGCGGACACGGAATTTAGCGGCAGTCAGTAGCGAGTCAGAGCGTGTGTTGGCCTTTCCAACAAGCTACAGACCCCAGTGAAGTTTTCCTCCGCAGAGGGGGACGAAACGTTCGGAATTGACACAGAATTCATCACACCGACCACGGCATAACAGCCCGGATAATTATAATGGACATGTGCTCCATCAATGCACTGCCCTTTTATATCTTGTGCACGCGATACAACCACAATCTGTATATGTGCACATCGCTAACCACCAACTTTTACCACCCAAGTGCACATCCGATCTTTACATCCAAGTATATGTCTACAGTATCGATATGATCGAAATGATTTTCAAAAAGATACAAATAGTTTTAAATTTTTATGAATGCAACAACTGTAGGATAGAATGAGTGTTATGTCAGTGATGCATCAAGAAGGTAAATACTTTAGCATATGGTGTATCGTAATCTACGATACTTTGCTGAAAACGAGGTACGCTGAGCAGTTCCTTTACAACTGGAATGCACTTGAGTTTAAGAGGTCCACTTGTTCAGGATTGAGTATGAAATAGCTGACGATGATGAGGATGATAATGCTTTTATTGCGCATTACAATTTCGTTCAGACGTTTTCACTTACGTGCATGCCGACCTTTTCTTTTTTTCGCTGCCTCTTTTCCAGTTTTTCGCGGCGTCCATTCGCAGCCGCATTCGCTTCCCCTGCAGGCCTCGGGTCGCGGCCCCCGGGTATCGCGGAACGCACTTTAGCCGCGCCGGTAGGCGCGCACCGCCCGCCGCGGGGAGTCGTCGACATCGCCGCCGACGACGTAGCGGGGTTCGTCGGCCTCTGGCCCGCTCCCGCAGCGGCGCTATTGGTATTCGACCGAGCGCCAGGGATCTTTTATCCTTGTTATTAGAAAGAGAAAAGGAAAACTTGCCTACTAAGCCTCCCCGTGCCCGGTCCGCAGCCCCGCGCGCTCGCTCGGGCAGGCCCTGTCGTGGCGTCTCGCCTCTCTCCTCCTCCCCAGCCACCCCCATACTCTGTCGGATGAAAATAAAAAAGCGGGAGGGGGGACAAAAGAAAGGAGAGAAAGGAGGAGGAAAAAAATAGCGGACTCGCTCGGGAGCAGCAGCGGCATTTTGATGAACTGGGGGCGCCGCACACGGACTGCTGAACAGGGCGCAAGGCCGGGCATCGCTACACATGAGTGGCGCCCACCCTGCCCTGTGTATTGTACGGCCGGCCCAAGACCTCGCCAGATAACGCCACGCTTAGTCGCAGTTGTGCGTGGAGAACACGGCAAAGACAGCCCTTTTGTTTCTATTTTATTTTCTTGTGGTGCTACCGCAGCCCCAGAAGTGACACGGAAGAAAGAACCCAGCATTTATGTACGTTCTTTGGTTGTACGTACACTACTGGCCATTAAAATTTCTACATCAAGAAGAAATGCAGATGATAAACGGGTATTCAATGGACAAATATATTAGAACTGACATGTGATTACATTTTCACGCAATTTGGCTGCATAGATCCTGAGAAATCAGCACTCAGAACAACCACCACTGGCCGTAATAACGGCCTTGATACGCCTGGGCATTGAGTCAAACAGCTTGGATGGCATGTGTGCAGGTACAGCTGCCCATGCAGCTTCAACACGATACCACAGTCATCAAGAGAAGTGACTGGTGTATTGTGACAAGCCAGTTGCTCGGCCACCATTGACCAGACGTTTTCAGTTGGCGAGAGATCTGGAGAATGTGCTGGCCAGGGCAGCAGTCGAACATTTTCTGTATCCAGAAAGGCCCGTACAGGATCTGCAACATTCGGTCGTGCAGTATCCTGCTAAAATGTTGGGTTTCGCAGGGATCGAATCTGATATGTAACGTCCACTGTTGAAAGTTCCGTCAATGAGAACAAGCGGTGACCGAGACGTGTATCCAATGGCAGCCCATACCATCACGCCGGGTGATACGCCAGTATGGGGATGACGAATACACGTTTCCAATGTGCGTTGACCGCCGAACACGGATGAGACATCATGACCCAGTAAACAGAACCTGGATTTATCCCAAAAAAAGACGTTTTACCATTCGTGTACCCAGGTTCGTTGTTGAGTACACCATCGCAGTCGCTCCTGTCTGTGATACAACGTCACGGGTAACTGCAGCCATGGTCTCCGAGCTGATAGTCCATGCTGCTGCAAACGTCGTCCAACAGTTCGTGCTGATGGTTGTTGTCTTGTAAACGTCCCCATCTGTTGACTCAGGGATCGAGACGTGGCTGCACGATCCGTTACAGCCATGCGGATAAGATGCCTGTCATCTCGACTGCTAGTGATATGAGCCTCTTGGGATCCAGCACGGCGTTCCGTATTGCCCTCCTGAACCCACCGATTCCATGTTCTGCTAACAGTCATTGGAACTCGACCAACGCGAGCAGCAATGTCACGATACGATAAACCGCAATCGCGATAGGCTACAATCCGACCTTTATCAAAGTCAGAAACGTGATGGTACTCATGTCTGCTCCTTACACGAGGCATCACAATAACATTTCACCAGGCAACGCCGGTCAACTGCTGTTTGTGTATGAGAAATCGGTTGGAAACGTTGTAGGTGTCGCCACTCCAACCTTGTGTGAATGTTCTGAAAAGCTAATCATTTGTATATCACAGGATATTATTCCTGTCGGTTAAATTTCGCGTCTGTAGCACGTCACCTTCGTGGTGTAGCAATTTTAATTGACAGTAGTGTATTTAACTAAGATGTATACACTGATGAGTCAAAACATTATGACCACCTACTTAAAAGCATATTGATCCACTTCCGGAACTCAATTCAGTAGTGATTGCACGTGCCGTGGATTCGACAAGTACTTGATGTTTCCAGAGGTTCACGCCACCAGTACCTACGCGACAGGTCACACACTTCTCGTATTCTACGGCTGGTTCGTTTGGGAGCGCGAAGCTGGCACCCGATACCACCCCAGTTGGGTTTAATCGGATTCAGTAAAGCCGAATTTGATGGCCAAAACATTAATGGTAGGTGACTGTCACGCTCCTCAATCAATTGTAACACGATTCTGGCCTTGTGGCACGGACAATTATCCTGCTGGAAGGTGCCACCGCTGACATCGAGCATAAGGCGTTACAGGTGGTCCCTAATAATGTTCACGTTGTCTTCGATTACTACTCCAGTCCCATGGAAGCCCAGGTGACTGTTCCGCACAGCATAATACTTCTCCCACCGGCCTGCACCCGTGGCGCACTGCACGTTTCGAGCAGGCGCTCACCTGGATGACAGTGTATCTGTATACGTCGATCGACCTGGTTTAACAATAAACGGGATTCATCCCGCCAGGCGACATGATGCCATTGCTCTTCTGACCAATCTCGATCTTCTCGTGCCCACTGTAATCACAATTGACGACATTGTTGGGTCAACATGGGAACACTTGAGGGTCCTCTGCTGCGGAACACCATGTACAGCACTGTGCGCTGAACGATGTGCTCCAAAACACTTGTGCCTGTAACAGCGGATATGCCACAGATCGCTCCGTATCCTACCTTAGACTGCGGGCAAGAATCCCTATGTTCTGTGATTGTGTATGGATATCCAACACGTCGCTTACTTGTCGTTTCAGCGGTCTTCAGCTATTTTCCATGGATGCTCATGACAGAAGCCAACGAACAGCTGACCAGCTTCGCCATTTCCGAGAAGCTCGCTCCCAGGCACCGTACCACAACAATCTCGTTTTTGTCGGAAGATTTCCGCATTTGCGACACTTATCGTCTCTAAAATGATTCCCCATTCGTCTCTGCTCCGCTCACACACTTCCACGTCACGTGCCATCAGCTACACCAGGCAGCATACAGCCTCGAGGTTGGCAGTGGTCGTAATGTTATGGCTCATCAGTGTACATGGAGACTGAAGCGACGAATGAAAATTAGTTCCAAGGACGGGATTCGAAATCGGGTCTCTTGCTTATCACGCAGATGCGCTAACAACTACGCACAATTGCAACCGGACTACCCAATCACGCGTCCCTTCTCAATCCAAACTCCGATTCACGCTTCAGCCACTTGGTATTCCCCCTAAACTTGAACAGCATTGCAGAGGCTATCTAACTGTACTTATATAGCACTCAGCATCGAGCGAAACGGTTGATCCAGCCTGAAACACAGGCACAGGTACTTCAGGTGGAATACCAAGTGGGCTAAGGCGTGAATTTCGATTGAGGGAGTCGTGTTAGGGTAATCCGTGCAGTTGCGAAAAGCCACTGTGCCAGGGTGGCGTAGTGGTTAGCCCACCTGGCCACTCAGCAGGAGACCTGGGTTCGAATCCCAGTCTTACTACAAATTTTCATTCGTCGCTTCAGTCCCCGTTTGTACGTCATAAATTCTTGAGACTAGAAGAGGTCTCTAGAACAAAATAGCATCATTTGAAATTTTTAGTCGATCGTGAAACTAAAGTAATGCTGCTAGGCTTGTTCTACATATTGACCATTGAATGCTACCGTTTTTCTCCTACAATAGATGACTTGATGGAGACCTAGGTTGCGGAAGCCTGCGTTTTGGCCTGTTCGTAAAACGATCCATCTCGCCAGTAATCTCGTCCTCGTTCTGGAAATGCGTGCCACGCCACCTCAGCAGCGTCATTACTGACGCCTAGCACCTGCTAAAGGTGTGTTCATCGTCGAGTCTCTTCGAGAATTTACCTTGTCGGCGTTTGAGCTCGTTCACCTGTGTTCGCATTCTGACTTCAACACTGGGCATCTGTGGCAGGTAGAATCATGAAATTTGGCAAGAAGCCAGATTTGGCAGTAAAAGGTTAGGAAACACCCGAAAATTGTAATGTATAATGATGTCACAAGAAATAAATTTTTGTCACTCTTTATCTGTCCGCCTACTAAGACCCCTTTTTCTCAGGAACGAGTGAACGTATTAAGTTCAAATACATGTCACATACTAATGTCTACGGTCTCCTGACGGTGTAAAAAAATTAAGCTTCTAAGTCACGTATTTTGATACTCGCAGTCTCGCTCATTAAAACCTATAAGGTACTTCCCGTTGACCTAGAATCACGAAGTTTTGCAAGAAGCAAGGATTCACAGTACAAGTAACGGACATTCGAAAATTATTAAACTGTAATTATACCACATAAAAATATCTCTTTTCTATAAGAAATTACATTGTGTTCATCTTCCGTCAAAAGCATAATACAACAGTTATGTACTGTTACGCAAAGATGTTAACGTGCCCACATCTCGTGGTCGTGCGGTAGCGTTCTCGCTTCCCGTTCCCGGGTTCGATTCCCGGCGGGGTCAGGGATTTTCTCTGCCTCGTGATGGCTGAGTGTTGTGTGTTGTCCCTAGGTTAGTTACGTTTAAGTAGTTCTAAGTTGTAGGGGACTGATGACCCTAGATGTAAAGTCCCATAGTGCTCAGAGACATTTGAACCATTTGAACCATGAAAACGTTAGCACTAGATATAAAAAACTGGAGGAAAGTGTATAACTTGTCGAAAGACTGAATATTCAAAGAAGGTGGTTCGCTTTTTTGGAGATGAAAAAATTGTAATTTTTTTTTACCGTACGTCTTTATTATTAATAGTTGGTAATACTTTTTATTTAATTTGTCTCGTATAAATTACAATTTATGTGTCCTGTCGTCTGTCACTTGGGACTTGAAATACCATACCAATAAAATACTTAATTGGTCCTTTGTTAAGCCATAACATACCGAACATAAGTCGTCAGCGTTGTTTACCAAGGTGGCGTTCACATTATGAAAAATGACAAAAAAATACGTCCATCAAAAGTGTATCGTAAACATACCAAGGGGGATCCTTCCAGGACCCCAAGTGTGTTTTTATTTTTTTAAATATTTTTTAAACGGGTGCATTATAGGTCTAATTATATATATATTAGAGAGATGCAGAAGCCAAATAAAAAATCAAGAATAAATTGATTCTTACAGTTATATCAGTATCACCAAAAATCAGTCTCTCGGGTTCGTGAGGGACACTGCTTGGTATGTTAAGGGTTAATATGTTTCTGGGAATACAAAATCATTTTGTATTAGTAACCCAAAGAAGACAATGAGTAATTTTTCAAATTATTTAGGTGCTGTTATTTTCCTGGATTCATAACATTATTCCGAGTATACTTGCATTTAAGTTGATCTTTTCTCTTGTAGTGATGTTAATTACTCCACCACTTCCGCGTACATATAGTATCTGACAATTGCATAGCAGTAAACAAGAAACATCTTATTACTTTCAGTAAGAAACTAGAATTAAATTATAAACGTAGGCTTCTGCAGCCATTGTGACAGTCAATATAATTTTTCTTTGTTTATTATTTATTATCAAAACAATGGCGAAAAAGAGTGAAGGCAATAGAGGAGAGCAGAAGGAAGCACAAAACATCTCTCTACTACCGTATGTTCAAGGTGTCACTGAACGGATGGGCAAAATTCTCCACCGAGCAGGCGTCAAGCCGATTTTCAGAAGCAGGAACAGAATAGAAGATGTTCTTCGCCCAACGAAAAATGCAGTTGACAAACTACATGCTGCTGGAGTTCATGTATGTAGCCGAGACGGAGAGATTCTTCAGCACCCGGATATCTGAACACGAAAGATATAACCGACTAAGACAACATACCAGGTCAGCGGTGCCAGAACATCAGGATGAGAGCGGCAAACTGATTGATTTTGGTGAAGCTCATGAACTGGCGAAACAGTCTGTTACTTCCAAGAGGAAGATTAGAGAGCAACAGAAATAGCCAAGCGACTCGCTAACGTGAACAGAGAAGACGGGTGCCGACTTACGGCGTCTCGCCTGCCAGCGATAACAATGTCACGGGACGACAGCTCACGTGAAGCAATACACACAGGCGCGGGGGAACCGCAGCGCCCACAAGTACATAGGGTACTGGCGCACCTCAGCCGGCGCTAGCAACCAGGAAAACAACGCCACGTTACAACTGCCGCCTGGTTCCCATTCGCCGAATTCCATCAGTCACAAGCAGTAATGCAAACACTAATCAAAATATCGGGTTTCCACCAATGAAAAGAAATAATACAAACACCAATAAAGAACTTCCAACATCCCTCCCCTTCGTCCTCAACAGCCTATCAGAATTAGATAACAGCCACGTCTGCAGGTATACAAGAAACAAAGTTTTCTCATTCTGCAGTAAGCAAAAACAAACTGAAGAAAATGACTTGCAGCAGTAACCGAATCGTCGATAGTTTTACATATTGACTGTAGATTCAAATGGCTCTGGCACAGTCTCCGTCTTCGAAAAGAGGGTGGCAAAAGAACATGCAGAGACTAATGTGAACCTTTGCTCTCCTTTATCGTAGGTAAGAAAATCTATTTTATATTTAGATGTGGGAATGATAAATTGCTCCTTAATAAGCAGAAAAAACAGAGACATTACATTGCTTTTATCGACTACTGTGCCAGCTTTGTTCCAGTGATTACAAAACTCGTTCATGTAAGGAGCTTTATCTCAGGCGTTAGTCGTTTCATAAACAACAGCAGCAGCAGCCATTAAAGGACCTGCTCTTGTCAGGCCCGCCGTGGTAAAAACGACGCCCGGGAGCTCGGCGCAGGCGGCAAGTGGCGGCTTTGAGACTGGGAGGGGGCGTGGCAGTCCTCGACAGCAGCGGCAGCAACAGCAACAGCAGCAGCAGCAGCAGAGAGGTGGCGCAGCCCGCGGCGCGGCACTTGTGCGGCGGGCTTTGAGAGGCCCTCGTCTATACAGCGCCGGGCGACGAGCGGGCCGCGCCAAAAAGAAAAAGGGGCGCCCACGAGAATACTTAAAGACGCCGGGCAGCCTCCTGCCACCTGTGGTTGCAGCCCTTCCGCGAAGCTCCGGGCGACGCGCTAACCCGACGACAAAATAGAGTGCAGAGTAAACGGGTTAACCTGGAGGGAAATTTGCCAGTATCGCGTCACAGCCGATACTGTTTATGGCATTTGCCTTAGCAGTCTCGCCGTCCTCCCTCGAAAAGTGATTCGAATATTAAAAGCAGGATTAACAAGATTTTCTGCTTTAATAGTCTCCCCTTTCTCCCTCTAAAATTAATATGAATACGGAAAACACTCTTTCAAGTTCTAAAGGGGACATAGGTATATAACGCAGGGAGGGAAGGGCAATTTACAATTTGTACAGAAACCAGATTGCAGTTATATGATTCGAGGGTCACGAAAGAAAAGCAGTGGTTAAGAAAGGAGTGAGGTAGGGTTCTAGCCTATGCGCAGTGCTAGGTACTCAATCTGTATTTGAGCAAGCAGTGAAGGAAACAAAAGAAAAAAATTGGAGTAAGAATTAAAGTCCAGGGAGAAGAAACAAAAACTTCGAGATCTGCCGATGACTTTATAATTCTGTCAGAGACCACAAAGGACTTGGAGGAGCAGTTGAACGGAATGGACAGTATCTTCAAAGGAGAATATTAGATGAAATCATCAAAATCGAAACGAGGATAATGGAATGTAGTCGAATTACATCAGGTGATGCTAAACGAATTAGATCAGGAAATGAGACACTTAAAGTAGTAGATGAGTTTTGCTATTTGGTGAGCAAAACAACTGATGATGCTCTAAGTAGGGAGAGTGTAAAATATAGACTGGCAATGGCAAGGAAAGCTTTTCTGAAGAAGATAAATTTGTTAACAGCGAGTAAAAATTAAGTGTCAGGAAGTCCTTTCTGAAAGTATTTGTATGGAGTGTAGCCGTTTATGGAAGTGAAACACTGAGGATAAACAATTTAGACAAGAAGAGAATAGAAGCTTTTGAAATGTGATTCTACAGAAGAATGACTCTATCACATAATGAATGAGGAGGTTTAGGGAACAGAATTGGGGAGAAGAGAAATTTATTTCAAAACCTAACTAACAGAAGGGATCGGTTGGTAGGACAGTTTCTGAGGCATCAGGAGTTCACCAATTTAGTTCTTAGTTCTGGAGGGACGCGTGGGGGGTAAAAATCGTACAGGGAGATCAAGTGTTGAATGCAGTAAGCACATTCAAAAAGATGTCGGTTGCAGTAGTTACTCGGAGATTCAGGATAGAGCAGCATGGAGAGCTACATCAAACCAGTCTTTGGACTGAAGGCCACAACAACAACAACAACAATAATAATAATAATAATAATAATAATAATAATACAAAAATGTAATCTTCTGTTAACAGGTGAGGTTCAGTGTAGTTCGAGGACGGTATGACGACACCACGAAAATCTGTAGTAGTAAGTAGGGTACACTCTACAAACAACTAGCTGTGGTCAAGCGACCATCTTCATGTCATGGATTAATACTACATTAAGTTTAGTGAAGGTTCTTTGGTGTCAAACACGTGATTGATTTTAGACAACTAAGGGAATTATGTATTTTAACCATACACAGTTGATATTCGTGAGATATATTGAGTCTCATTTTCATCTGCGATAATATTGTAGGCTGAATCAATTAATTGAAATTTGTACTAGGTCGTTTCGCGTACTTTTTTTTTGTCGTTGTGTTTGGTCATTGCGGAAGTCACATGACATCCGTTAAGGCTCGTTTGTTAATCCTTCCACTCAGTTTTTTATTACAGAGGCTAACCAGCTCTCTGATCGAACATGCTGAGCTACCGTGCCGACTAGCGTACTAGGCAGATGTGGTACCCATTGTTCAACACTGGTACTGCAGCTACCACCCATATACGTTAAGGAAACGTCCTTAAATTTTATATGACATTAATCATTGACTTTAAGATAGTCATTATACCGAAACGAGTTCTTTGTGAGTAATATTTATTACAACACATATGGTTGGTTCTATTATGCAATTCATTAAATTATAAATACACCAACAGATTGTAAGTATGTAATGCGGAACTGACCACTAGATGTCACCAGCGACGTATCCGACATTATAAAAAGAGACGGGGAGTATTGTGTTGTCAGCAGAGAAGCGGTAACAGCAGAATGGACCAGTGAGGGGACTTCGAATGTGGACTGGTCATCGGATGTCTTCGTACTAAAGAATCCATCAGGGACATTTCAAACTACGCGAAAGCTGTTGCAGTCGACTGTTGGTGAAGCGATTGTGAAGTGGAAACGTGAAGAAACAACCGCAGCTAAATCAAGACTACACAGACCTCATATACAGACGGATAGGGACCGTCGAGCACGGCGGTTCGTGCTTGCATAACATGCCATAAAATCAGCGGAAGGGATCACTTGTGAGTTCCAAAGGTGTAACAAATGTCCAGCTAACACCTTGAATGCGCTTAGAGAGCGTGTTACTGTACAGGGCTGTGTTTTGTAGTTAGAGTGTAGTCCAGTTACTGAGCTTAAGAAAACGCTAAATCCTAAAGAATATGAACACATTTTACAGCACTGTGTACTGCGTAAAGTAGAGGAACAGTTCGGAAATAATGATTGTATCAGGATGACAACACAACATGTAATAAAGCAGCGTGTAAGAGATAATGGTTTGTGGACAGTAAGATTCTTAAGATGGACTGCTCTGCCCAACAACGCGGCCTCTACCTAATGTAACAAATTTGGGATCAGTTAGAATGACGACTTCGCTCCAGAACCCAGAGTCCATGATCAACACCTCTTCTAGTTTCGGCTCTTGACGAAGAATGGATCGCCATTTCATCAAAGACAATGAGACACCTCACTGAAAGTGTTTCCAGCAGATTTGAAGTAGTCCAAAAGGCGAATATTAGACGCAGTCCATATTAATGTATATCAATAGGTGCCTGTATACTTCTGATCAGTAACTGTGATTATACATCCCGCAAGCCACTAACGGTGTATTAGATTAGAAACTCATAAACTGAAAGCGATTCTCTACTTTCACCTTTTCACTAACTGGGCAACGAAGCACCTGACCATGAGAAGTAAAGAGAATATAAAACGTAGGTTAGTAACAGCAAGGAAAGATTCCCTTGGAAGTGGCAGTAAGGCCTGTATCGGCATCTAACTGTTAGAAAAACTTTTGTGAATGTATTTGTTTGTAATCTAGCCTCATACGGACGTGAAACACGTACAATAAACAGCAATGTAAAGAAGATAATAGAAATTCCTGAAGTGTGGTGCTACAGAAGAATGCTGAAGATTAGATATAAGGGGTTGGATAAATAATGAAGAGGTACTGAATGGAATTTCTGTAGTTGTAATAAACTGTTGGTAAATACTATTTAAAAATTATGCGGTTCCTGTCTGGTACGTTGGTCGTGGTTTCGCTGTGAAACCACTGGATAATCAAAACACGTGGCATATACCACGTTATGTATTGTATCTCCGTATTTTAAATTTTTGTCCATACGAATTTTTGCTTTATAAGGCTTTTCGTGGTAGAATTTGATACAGTTTTTTTATTGGTGTTATACAAAGACCATCATGAATATCTGCTTCGACAGTGAAGTCTTGCAGGTTACTATAAAGTGTAATTCTTCTTTCCCTGTGTGTAACGCACGTCGATGGTGCTACGAGATCGGATATTACTATCAGTCGACCTTTTCTATGAGAATGGTTTCCTAATACTTTAAATTCTGTGTAGCGTGCCTTTTTGTCTGCAGACGATGAGTGTATGGTCCACCTGATCTTATAGCAACCCAGGTTTCATGAAACTCATGACTGGCAACAGGATGTGCATCCGAATCGAGATGCCGGACTCCAAATCAGAAACTACTGATTCCTCACCACTGAACAGATCTTCAAATGATTCAGACAACCGCTCATTTGCCAAATCTCCAGCACACATTTTTTTATCCAAACTTTTCTAGATACGGCGTTGTAGCATTGTTAAATACGTACGATCCATACTTGCGATAGTCATTCTGTAAAGAAACACATCAATTACAAACGAAAATGTCAAAATCAAGGATATTCTACAGTATTAATTTACTTCACCAACAGGATTTTGGCTACAGGGTCATAATCAGACGTTACCGTTCGTCGTCAGAGATGATACTTTCGTAAACACTTGTCGCCAGTTTTGTAAAGGCCTCGCTGTTACTGCTGTGGAGGCCGAGTTGGTGAGTTCGTGAAACGGCTTCTGATGAATAACTCCGCTAAGACGACTTCCCCTGCCACTATTACACAACAATGCCCCAGTGTCAGGTAACAGCATAGGAGAACGAAGGTTCTACAAGACTCCATCGAATTTGCAACCAAGTCACATAAATTAGTTAAAAGGTTTACTAATCATTGTGACTAGTTCTATATTGGAGTCCGCAACATAAAACAAAAAAGACCCTCAATGAATAAGTGCAAACAGTCGTAGGTAAGCTTCACAGTACATGGCAAATGCAATTTGCAACAGCTGTCTGTTCACTTCTAAGAGTTCACTAGACAACGTTCTCTGTCTAACAAGGAGACGGCACGACCTTGGGGTCAGGGATTTGTCCGCAATTTTGTGTGGTGAAAGAAGACCCCTAACACGTCACGTGGCTAAAATATTAGTACGCACTATCCGGAAAAATCCATGGAAAAATCGATCCAAAGTTTTGTAGGTGCCTTATGGGTATACAGTGCCGAGCCGGCGTCTGGCGTAGGTGTTTAGGGCTTGGGTTCTTACGCCAGAGGTCTCGTGTTCGATTCCTCCTCTGGCACTTTTCTTTCTTCTGCTTCATTTTCTTTGGTTACTCCACCAATTATTCAGAAAGTTTCCCAAACCTACATTATCTTAAACAAATTAGTTTCATTAATGAATAAAAATTATTTTCTTTTTGTCCAACAACACAATTCATGGCGGTGGGTTTTCCATTTTTCATTGTAAAGTATACGAGGAGAAACATTGCCTTTTTAATCTGAATATCAAAGTCGATTGGAAAACATTCAATTTTTATACATATAATAATTATAAACAAGAACCGCAGTGGTAATTATCGTAAAACAAACAAAGCAGTAATTTTTGCGACATCTTGCGCGAGATATAAAAGCGGATTTTTTACAATCACAGCGCGTTTGCAATAAATCTGTACAAAAATATGCCCCCTTAACATTTACGAAAATGTTTCGATTTTCTGACAGTTTTGAGGCAAACCAGGTATATTTAATCATATCTCGGAATATTGGTGACGATAATTGATGGTGAACTATAGAATGAATTTTTGTACAATCTTCCTGGGAATAATTTCACGATTTTCCTGTAACAATGCGCTGCAATTTTGCAAGCAACATAAGAAAAAAAAATTGCCGGAGGAGGAATTTAACCCGATGCCTTTGGCCCAAGCGTCCGAGCGCTAACCATGTAGGCCAGACGGCGGCTCGGCAGTGGACTAACATTTCACACTCATAAGGCGCCTAAGAAACTTTGGATCGATTTTTCTCTGGATTTTTCCGAGTAGTGCGTCCTAATATTTTAATCACGTGAGGTGTTCGGGGTCCTGTTTCGACCCCACGGTCTTGCCGTCTCCTTGTAAGTCAGCCCTGGGCGATGATCTATAAACAAGTGTGTGAAAGCTGCTGTTCTATCTTTCGAGTAGGCTTCTGTCCGTTGTCGTCCGGTCATTGGCGGATTGTACTCGGCCTAGGATTAGCCGAGGCGAAGTCGATATCTTAATCATCAGCGCCGCGTATGGTGCTGGTGGAACACGCGCAAGTGCCGAGTTTCTATGGCACTGGCAGCATCTCGTATTTTTGAGCCTGGGGTTCTTTTCCCCTGGTTGCGTGTTGCTCGGGTGACACAGGAGATACAATGCTGAACAATACAGTATCGTCTTTGAGGACAATATTTAAAGTCCTATGATGGCTTTGAAATCAAAAAACGAGTTAACGAAATAAATAATCGTGTAGAACATCCACAAATTTGTGGTTTGCTTTTATAATTATGAAGTTGTTATACCAAGAAGCTATGGAAAAATCAGTGAACATAAATACAGCAACATGAGATGGCAAGTGGTGAGTTACATTTTGAAACAGTGACAGAGGGGGGTAGGGACAGGACTAAAAGATTATTCTGAAAAGAAATTGGTTATATCTTACCAAAAGTAACGATACTAACAGATATATGATTAGAAATGAAGCATGTATTGACTGGCGTACCTAATAACGGAAGGAAAAACAGTAACATACGGATAAATGCGCAAGAAGCACTGTGATTTGCTCGTCGTTGAGCTCGTGCAGAAGAAATACAATACAGTCACGCAACAAAAATGGAACGCGTCCTTGCGTCGATGCAGTTGAAGGATATTGGGAGTCGGAAGGCGTCAGTGATAACATCAAGGAACCACAAAGACGACTTCGGAGAAAATGTGAAAAGGTGGATTGACTTCGAACCTGCTTGGCATCAGCCGTTGAAACATGAACACGTACGTTATACTGTATTCACATCCATTGCTATTTGTTACTGATAACACACTGATAATGCAAATTCTCTGCGAGTGGACTTAGCCTGTAACGACAGGACGCTTTATTCCACCGCTTCCTTACGCCGAGTCCGCGCGTAGAGACTGCGTGAGCGGAGCTCGCAATCTCGACTCCTCATCCTTCCTAACGGGAACTGATGTCCATTGGAGGGCAAGAGACAACGCGACTTAAAGGCAACGCGTCGTCCTCCCCCTAGTGTACCGTCTCCTTTAACCCTGAAATGCTACCGCCGCTCACAGGATATCGGGAAATAAAGCTAGAAAACTCAATCCAAATACCATTTACTCCCAGTAACTCTGTCACTCGGAAGATACAGCCTACGGGAGCGCGATTCCTCACAATAGAGCGCAGCAATCTAATATTTCGACTTCTTTATTGGATTGCCCCGCAACAATAGCGGGACTGTGGGAAATTACGGGACGCGAGGACCTGGGAGGATAAAGACATTCAAGCTGCCCTGCCCGGCTCTACTTCGTTCTTGCAATAAGATAAAGGACGCTGATGAATATAAATTCGAAACTCCGTTTTCTAGAAATTCCGTCTCGTTCTTGTTAGAAGAGCCCTCGTCGAACATTTGTACAGGCTAACTTTGTAAATGAAGGAAACAACGTTTAGCTGCATGTTCCGTTATCAACTACAGCTTCTGCGTACTTTGCATAGGAAGCCTTGGTTTAAGTTTTCAGCAGTAAACCTCCGATTCTTAAAAAATCGAACTCCCAAGTATAAACGGAATCAGACGTTTGATTACTTCATTATTGAGTGAATATGTTGAACATTTGGCGTTAAGCGTGTAACCGAGAAAAAGTTTAGAAAAGGTTTGAAATTTACAGTTGGTGGAAGTCACTAACTGCTCTCTTTACGAAAACACTGGATGAATATAGTCTGCTTAACTTCCTCTCCATTTCAAGCAAAGGCAAGTTTTTCATGCAGCTCAGTATTTATGACGTCGCATCACCTGACCTTAGTGTCGAATAATATAATTTTACAGGTCGTATAATATAATTTTGTAGTGGAATACGCGGTTATTCTCTTCAAACTGTGTTACGAGTAGATTCGGTAGTAAAGGAGTAATTAATTAAAACGTCATGCCTGGTACAGAAATTTTACTACATGAACAGAGAAAATGTAGTAAGTTATAATCTTGTTTCCTTTCACCATTTTGTGGGGGGCGGGTGTCAGTGAGAAAAGTAGCGTAAAGATTTGAAAAGTTGCGAAAAGATTGTTTTAAGTCGCTAAGTACTCATCTTCTCAAATCCAGGTATTTGAGCGCCCTCAGTTACTTTCCATGTTAGAGCTCATTTTATTACTTCTCTTCAAATCACATTAATCATGGAATGGAAACACACAGCAACAGAACGTACCAGCGTGACTTCAAACACTTTGTTACAGGAAATATCCAAAACGTCCTCCGTTAGCGAGGATACATGCATCCACCCTCCGTCGCATGGAATCCCTGATGCGCTGATGCAGCCCTGGAGAATGGCGTATTGTACCACAGGCATCCACAATACGAGCACGAAGAGTCTCTACATTTGGCACCGGGGTTGCGTAGACAAGAGCTTTCAAATGCCCCCATAAATAAAAGTCAAGAGGGTTGAGGTCAGGAGAGCGTGGAGGCCATGGAATTGGTCCGCCTCTACCAATCCATCGGTCGCCGAATCTGTTGTTGAGAAGCGTACGAACACTTCGACTGAAATGTGAAGGAGCTCCATCGTGTATGAACCACATTTTGTGTCGTACTTGTAAAGGCACATCTCCTAGAAGCATAGGTAGAGTATCCCGTATGAAATCATAATAACGTGCTCCATTGAGCGTAGGCGGAAGAACGAAACTAAAATGAGCTCTAACATGGAAATTAAGCGTTTCAGGACACATGTGCTCATAACATCTTTTCTTTATTTGTGTCTGAGGAATGTTTCCTGAAAGTTTGGCCGTACCTTTTTTTGTAACACCGTGTATAACATGAGGCAGATATTGTCAAACTGTCTGTGTAATTAAGCTAAATTCGTACAATAAAAGGTGTCTGCCTTTCTCTCTCTTGCGGATAGCGGTGCACAGAAATTGTATCATTTAAGTTCAACAAGTTACTACTGAAGGCTCGTTCCGTTGATTATAGTTCAATCTGAAAAACTTTCGTTTGTGTGAATGTGATTTCACTTGGTTAGCGAAGCTGAGCTGCATCAGAGCTGAAATGCACTAATCATAGTTCATTAGCAAAAGCGTTCACTTTTCAGTTCTGCGTTGTAATTAGAGGCAGCTTGTTCTGCGTGGAGGATGAACGGGTTGCTAATTAGTTGCACTTATAAGAAGAAATTACGTAATAAAATGATTTTCTCGAAAAGCAAAGACCGCGGTGCAGGTCCTGTATAACCCATCATCCTTCACTCATCTCCACAAACTGCGTGGGGATAAATCGTTAAACATGAAAACTAGGGTTCAGGAAAATATTAGCAACGTCGTGGAATAAAGACTCCGCTCCGCAAGCGGCTCAGTAGTTTTCGGTACCACGTTCCTGTGACATGAGGGGCATATCAGCTAGCTCTTCATCAGTACTCCTAGCCATACTGGTATGTTATCACCCTTAACGTACAACGATCAACGCTGGAAAAACAAATCCGAGCAGTTCGGAATGCGAGTTTGTTGGCAAGGTGAGGCATTACTATTATCATCAGCAAAAATCATGAGGTACTGGAAATACTTTGTTTCCAAAAAAGCTGTGCAACTCATGTCGTCATTTGCACTTATACATATTTTCAAGGCAATACAGGCACATAGATAAATGGTGATAAGGAATCAAACAAAGTGCAAATGTTTTGTTCTCAGACCACTGATCCCTCATACCAAAATACACTACTGGCCATTAAAATTGCTACATCACGAAGATAACGTGCTACAGACGCGAAATTTAACCGACAGGGAGAATATGCTGTGATATGCAAATTATTAACTTTTCAGAACATTCACACAAGGTTGGCGCCGGTAGCGACACCTACAACGTGCTCACATGAGAGAAGTTTCCAATCGATTTCTCATACACATACAGCAGTTGACCGTCGTTGCCTGGTGAAACGTTGTTGTGGTGCTTCGTGTAAGGAGGAGAAATGCGTAGCACCATGTTTCCGACTTCGATAAAGGTCAGATTGCAGCCTATTGCGATTGCGGTTTATCGTATCACGACATTGCTGCTCGTGTTGGTTGAGATCCAATGACTGTTAGCAGAATATGGAATCGGTGAGTTCAGGAGGGTAATACGGAACGCCGTGCTGGATCCCAACGGCCTCGTATCACTAACAGTCGAGATGACAGGCATCTTATCCGCATGGCTGTAACGGATCGTGAAGCCACGTCTCGATCCCTGAGTCAACAGATAGGGGCGTTTGCAAGCCAACAATCATCTGCACGAACAGTTCGACGGCGTTTGCAGCAGCATGGACTGTCACCTCGGAGACCATGGCTGCGGTTACCCTTGACGCTGTAACACAGAAGCGCCTGCGATGGTGTACTTAACGACGACCCTGGGTGCACGAATGGCAAAACGTCATTTTTTCGGATGAATCCAAGTTCTGTTTACAGCATCATGATGGTCGCATCCGTGTTAGTCGACATCTCGGTGAACGCACATTGTAACCGTGTATTCGTCATCGCTATACTGGAGTATCACTCGGCGTGATGGTATGGGGTGCTATAGGTTACACGTCTCGGTCACCTCTTGTTCGCATTGACGGCACTTTGAACAGTGGACGTTACATTACGGATGTGTTACGTCCCGTGGCTCTACCCGTCATTCGATCCCTGCGAAACCCTACATTTCAGAAACATGCACGACCGCCTGTTGCAGGTCCTGTACGGAACTTTCTGGATACAGAAAATGTTTGACTTCTGCCCTGGCCAGCACATTCTCCAGGTCTCTCACCAATTGAAAACGTCTAGTCAGTGGTGGCCGAGCATCTGGCTCGTCACAATACTCCAATCACTACTCTTGATGAAGTGTGGTATCGTGTTGAAGCAGTACCTGTACACGCCATCCAAGCTCTGTTGACTCAATGCCCAGGCGTATCAAGGCCGTTATTACGGCCAGAGGTTGTTGTTCTGGCTACTGATTTCTCAGGTTCTATGCACGCAAATTGCGTGAAATTGTGATCACATGTCAGTTCTAGTATAATATATTTGTCCAATGAATACCCGCTTATCATTTGCATTTCTTCTTGGTGTAGCAATTTTAATGGCCAGTAGTGTAGAAAGTATCTCTGAGCACTCACTAAAATTAATGAAAATGTTTATAAGAACCACCATAACTGTATAAAGATACATTTATTATTTCACTACCGGTTTCGCTCAATGAATGTCGTCTTAGTAACAAATTTTCAGAGAACTGTGCCAATATCACGACTAAGGTAGTCTAATCGTCTTACCTAACGCTGAAGGCACATTTTGGGACGTAACGATACGCAAACACTCCACCGACCACCTGGCAGATGGACAGCGAGGTTACGGTGCAATGAACATAAGTTTAGTGTACACAACAAGCCACAGACGCTGCACTCACCGCCTACTGTGTATCTGCCAGGTGGTAAGACGAGTGTTTGTGTATTCGTCATGATGCCGATTGTGACTTCTACTTTACGTAAGACGACTATTTGAATGATGATACAGGCACAGCTGTGCGAGGATCAGCTACGAAGACTTTTAGCAGTGCCATCTGGTGATGATCATTGAACGAAACCGGTCGTGACTTTGAAGTAACATTAACATGAATCAGCTATGAAGCACGAATGATCAAGAAATTGATGTCTCTGGAGTTGGGTTCTTACTCTATAAACTGTGTGGTAGGGTGAGAACTGATATTTGTCACACACTAAGTACCAGTAGGTCGTACTTCACGTCGCTCCTAAATGACTATATTTATTAAGGAGCTGTTTATGTAAATCGTCTTCGTTAACAGCGCGAGTAGCGTTTTGGTGTTCTGTTGGTTGTGGAACAAACAAAATAATTCTCTTAATCATCGTCATATTACTGTGACAAAATTTACTGTATGTTCGACTCGAACGATATTTTCTATAAATTTTATGGGTTTTACAATTAAATTTTCCTCGAGCCATTTAAGTCTCATCTTGATCTGCAATAATGATGCAAATTCAATACATTAATTAAAATTTTGCCACGCTCAGGACTTGAACCCAAATCTCCTTGCTTATCAAGCAGGAATGCTGACCTTTTTTTAAATCTCATTTTGTTCATTATGGCTCGTTGCATATGATCGTGGCGGGCATCACATGACATCCATTCACGTTCGTCGTTGATACGTTCAGTCAGTTTTTTTTATCACAGAGTGCAGCTAACCCAATAACTGAAAACGCTGAGCTACCGTCGGGCTTGCACGGATTACCCAAGTCCAGTGCCCTCCCCAACACAAAATTGAGTTCATATCTTCAGCTCAGTTTCTCCGTAAATGGTACTTGTGTAGTCCGTACAGCACTGTTGACAATACTGCTGCGGTGTTATAATGGTCAGCATTCTTGCCTAGTAAGCAAAGAGAACCGTCTTCAAGTTCTGGCCGTATCACAAATTCTCTCTTCTATATCTACATCTATAATTCGCAAGCCACATGACGGTGTATACTGGAGGGTACTTCTAGTAATCCTGTCTGAGCCCTGCTCACCCTTCCGTCCCCACACTGCCCTGTTCCATTCGCAAACGGCGCCTGGGAAGAACGATAGTTGGTAAATCTATTCTCGTTGTAATCATTTTGTAAAAAGGTATATGGGAGGATGTATATGTTGTTCGACTCTTACCGGAAGATACTCTCTCGGAATTCCAGTAGTAAACTGCGTGATGTACAATGCCTCCCTTGTGGCGTATACCAATGGAGTTTGCTGAACATTTCTGTAACGCTTTCGCGACAACTAAACGAACCCTTGACGAAACGCGCCGCTCTTCCTAGGGTCTTGTCCATGTCTTACGTTAATCCAAAGTGGTAATGATCCCCGACTGAAGAGCAGTCCTCAAGTTTTGGTCGGGCAAGTGTTTCGTAAGCCACTTCTCTCGTGGATGTATTAAATTTTCTTAAGATTCATGCTATGACTCTCAGTCTGGCATTTTCTTTTTCTACTAGCCCTATTTGTTGTATGTTCAGAGGCTTTGTAGAGCCGCGGGGGATTAGCCGAGCGGTCCAGGGCGCTGCAGTCATGGACTGTGCGGCTGGTCCCGGCGGAGGTTCGAGTCCTTCCCCGGGCATGGATGTGTGTGTTTGTCCTTAGGATAATTTGGGTTAAGTAGTGCGTAAGCTTAGGGACTGATGACCTTAGCAGTTAAGTCCCAAAAGATTTCACACACACTTAAACATTTGATTTTTGTAGAGGAGTTTTTCGTTCTGCGAGAACCTCATAATATGTGAGGATAAAAGTGGTTTCATAATTCTACAACAGGTTGACGTCGGCGACAGAGGCTTTAACCAAGGGCATTGGTTCTACGATCCTTCTTGAAAACAGAAATGACCTGCTCTTTTTTCCAGTCGTTGTTCCATGGACACAAGATAAACTGGAAGGGGAGTAAACTCTTTCGTATAACCCAAACAGAATCCCGGTAGAATACGCCTTTGTAAATAAATACCGCGTTTTATCGCTGTAATGTATTTTATTTCTCCCAGACGCGTGTCGACTCTTACTTTAAGGTTTCTTCAGTGGGATAGTTCTTCGCGTTTTTGGTCGGAATCTGCGTTTCCTCTCATCTGCCCATATGCTGGAGGTCACACTATAACTTCACTTACGAAACATAAACACGTTTTCGTGTTCCAAACTTTTTCCTTCACAATTTTCTTAATGTTTGCCCTTTTCGCTGTGGAGCCCTATTAACAAACTAAACGGGTTGAGACGTACAGTGAACTCACAGGAATTACGTCCTTAAATCACAGTTTTTGATCAGATATCTACAACTAATGACAGAAGACTAATTCGGCTCCACAGAAATAAGGGAAATAATATAAAAATTGTGAGGAAAAAAAGTTCGGAATGTGAAAAAGTGCTTATGATTCGCAAGTGAAGTTATATTGCGACCTCCAGCTCGTGGCAGATGAGAGGAAACTCAGGTACTAACCAAAAACCAGAAGAACTATCTAACTGAAGATGCCTTTAAGTAAAAGGAGAAACGGTTTTGAAGAAATTTAAAATGTTACAACAAGGAAAGGTGATTTTTATTTACAAAACAAATATTTCTGAGCTTGCTACGGATGATGGCTACACAAAAAAGTTGCCCTGTAGAATACTTTATGGTAGGTTCATAGTGTGACTCATTTTGTTCATTATGGCTCGTTGCATATGATCGTGGCTCTCGACATGCCGAAGTTTGATGACAAGATGCAGAGCTCGTCTCCGACACAGACAGTACAATAGGCGGCAGTCGGCAAAGTTGTTCGATCGACCTTTGCCGCGCCTCTCATCCCTGACAGGTTCCGGGTTATAAAATATTTGAACATTTTAATGAAACCGGATTGTATCCCTATTGTCTGCCTCCTGATTGTCTCCTGCTTGCTATTTAATTTTCCTCTCTTTTAATTGCTTCTCGTTGTTGCGTCGGCTCCGCCAACGACAGAGCCTTGTTCTCGTCGCGTTTCTCAATTTTCCTCTCCTCCGAGCACGCGTAAGTGTCTCGCGTTGGAGACTGGGGGTGGGAGGGGCAGGGGGAAGAGACTTAAGACGGTAGCCCCGAGTCAGGGAGGATGCTTCGAAGAAGGCAGCAGAACGCTAGGAAGGGGGCGGAAAAGAATCCGCGTCGGAAATGTGCCGCGCGCTGTTTACCTTAATTAATGTAGGTGGGTAGGTTGGCCCACCCGCGAGATTCGGGATCCCTGGAGGAGAAAGGAAACGCACAGCGCTCCCAAGCGGGACTATGCAGAGGTAAACGCCACGGACTGGGTTACTAATTAAACACCTGCTGCCCCTGTGATATATGCAACCGCGCTTCCCACGGCCGGCAAAAATGGCGCTCCCTCCCCGCACAGTAGCGGTGTGTTTATTTGGTCTGGGCGGTCGGTGCAGCAGAGAGTTTGTTTGTGCACGTGTGTGAGCGAGCGCATTTGTTTTGCGAAAGGGCGAATGAGGTTTCAGAGGCGCAGAACTGCAGCGGCCACGCTGCAGATACAGGAGACGAACGAGCGGGAAGGTTGAACTGCTCGTAAATATGCTGGCGCCAGAGAACAGCTCCTCTCGTTGCAACTGTGTGTCAACCCAGGGGAAATGAAGATTTATGGACTGTTAAACTGTGATTCGGTGTTTCATTGGCGAAATCCATGCGGGGGCCAGTCATATTGTTTTAATTATCATTCGAAAGATAAAGTTTCGTAATTAATTATTTGTTTGTTTGTAGGTATATGTCTGCAGCCCTGGAACCATTAAAATCTCCGCGCTGCAGTACCGTAGCACGCCATTAGAGTAGTCCAAAAGACAGTAGTGAATCCGATTGATAGGGCAGAGATATGGAGTGCTAAACAGTTTTTGATAGCAAAATGTTCCCTTACTGTATGACCGGTTTTGACCTGTTAGATTATCGTCAAATGCGTCTGTCTTGTTAACTAGTAAACGAAACACAACATACTTTTAGCCAACACAGTCATCGTCAATATACAAAAACATGATAATAGTGTGCAGTCCAGCACGCAGGGGAGGAGGACGGGGCAGCAGACTTCTCTCACCCCCCCCACCCCAACCCCCCGCTTTCTCTCGTCACCCGAAATGTTAGCGCTTATACCAGATAGAATGAAAATTTTCTAGTACTAAAATGCTTTCTTAATATTATTCATTCTTGATTGTGACTGAAAATCGCTTGAAAGGAGTTAAAGATGCAAAGAAGTTGATGAAAAACAGCAGAGGAATATTCACAAAACTACACTCCTGGAAATGGAAAAAAGAACACATTGACACCGGTGTGTCAGACCCACCATACTTGCTCCGGACACTGCGAGAGGGCTGTACAAGCAATGATCACACGCACGGCACAGCGGACACACCAGAAACCGCGGTGTTGGCCGTCGAATGGCGCTAGCTGCGCAGAATTTGTGCACCGCCGCCGTCAGTGTCAGCCAGTTTGCCGTGGCATATGGAGCTCCATCGCAGTCTTTAACACTGGTAGCATGCCGCGACAGCGTGGACGTGAACAGCATGTGCAGTTGAAGGACTTTGAGCGAGGGCGTATAGTGGGCATGCGGGAGGCCGGGTGGACGTACCGCCGAATTGCTCAACACGTGGGGCGTGAGGTCTCCACAGTACATCGATGTTGTCGCCAGTGGTCGGCGGAAGGTGCACGTGCCTGTCGACCTGGGACCGGACCGCAGCGACGCACGGATGCACGCCAACACCGTAGGATCCTACGCAGTGCCGTAGGGGACCGCACCGCCACTTCCCAGCAAATTAGGGACACTGTTGCTCCTGGGGTATCGGCGAGGACCATTCGCAACCGTCTCCATGAAGCTGGGCTACGGTCCCGCACACCGTTAGGCCGTCTTCCGCTCACGCCCCAACATCGTGCAGCCCGCCTCCAGTGGTGTCGCGACAGGCGTGAATGGAGGGGCGAATGGAGACGTGTCGTCTTCAGCGATGAGAGTCGCTTCTGCCTTGGTGCCAATGATGGTCGTATGCGTGTTTGGCGCCGTGCAGGTGAGCGCCACAATCAGGACTGCATACGACCGAGGCACACAGGGCCAACACCTGGCATCATGGTGTGGGGAGCGATCTCCTACACTGGCCGTACACCTCTGGTGATCGTCGAGGGGACACTGAATAGTGCACGGTACATCCAAACCGTCATCGAACCCATCGTTCTACCATTCCTAGACCGGCAAGGGAACTTGCTGTTCCAACAGGACAATGCACGTCCGCATGTATCCCGTGCCACCCAACGTGCTCTAGAAGGTGTAAGTCAACTACCCTGGCCAGCAAGATCTCCGGATCTGTCCCCCATTGAGCATGTTTGGGACTGGATGAAGCGTCGTCTCACGCGGTCTGCACGTCCAGCACGAACGCTGGTCCAACTGAGGCGCCAGGTTGAAACGGCATGGCAAGCCGTTCCACAGGACTACATCCAGCATCTCTACGATCGTCTCCATGGGAGAATAGCAGGTTGCATTGCTGCGAAAGGTGGATATACACTGTACTAGTGCCGAAATTGTGCATGCTCTGTTGCCTGTGTCTATGTGCCTGTGGTTCTGTCAGTGTGATCATGTGATGTATCTGACCCCAGGAAGGTGTCAATAAAGTTTCCCCTTCCTGGGACAATGAATTCTCTGTGTTCTTATTTCAATTTCCAGGAGTGTTTTTGAGACTTCAGCTCTTGTAAAGCAGAGTAGGTGGTGGACAGTTTCATGTCGTTACAAAATCTGTATTTGCGTAGTTGAAAATAGATCATTCAAAGACAGGTTTGAGCTACTTAGCTTCCTTTGTCTCCATTTTCAATGTCATACGTAGCGATAGAAAGGGAAATTTAGGTGCATTATTCCTACGTCTGTTTCTTTCAGAACAGAACAGAATAGATCCAAAGTTAGAATGTTTGTTTGAAAACTTGTGTAGAGTAAATAGATACCTTTCACGAAGAAAAGCGAGTGATTTTGACTGTACTTCGTAACCTTCTGTTAGTTTCTTTGAATTTTTCGAGATCTTTGCTTTTCTACTGAGTATCGTGTGACACCGAAACTTCCCTAACAAAGCTGTAAATTAAATCAATATTTGTATAGTAGTTAAGCGGAAATTTTAGCTATTAACACGCTTATGGATAATTGAAGGCTAATGAAAACAGCTAATCAATTCCTGTCCACCCGTCTGAACTATCAAAAGGTTTAATCGAATCTGTATTAATATTGTAATATAAAAAGTCGCACTAAATAAAATTTGTTTTCCGATCTGGGCCCATCCCCGAAAAACTATCCTGTGTGCGGGACTCATAGTGTGATAAACAGTAGGGTCATTTGCGTTTCTACAAAAATACATGGATAAAGGAGTGTTATCAACTGTCAAAGTAATGGAATTCACAGCTTTGTTGCAATGTTCAACGTTAAATTCACATCTCAAGATGCTCAGTACCTGAAAGAAATGGCTAATAACTGTAAAAATATTGAAATTAAATTGCAACAAAAGACATTTCAAAAGTTTTTTTTGCTGTTTATTGCAGGAAAGAGCCACCTACCCACTAATTCGTAAGCATGGAAACTTTATTGATCCGACACGGTAACCAAATTTCAATTTTTGTTTCTGCATTTGAAGAGATTTCCTATTGAAATGTTAGAAGCATCTCGAACTTCTGTTGTGACTCCCTCGTTCTTTTCCCACTAAGCCCGTTGATCATATTTCATCCAAGAAAACACTTCTTTTCTCTTTTAATTTATTTGGCAACGCTGACATATCGCTGACTATGTGCAGTTCTTTTACATTTTTTAGATTGGAAGATTGGCGTTTACAGACTTTCGGCAGGGAATAAAAATAGTCGTGTTATATTGCACTGAAATGAGTGTACGCGGTGCCATTCATGCATGTTTCCAGCTCAGCAGTGAATACCACGAAAAGAAAGAAGACGAAAAGGCTGGTTTCTCGCGGTGCTGTCATATTCCTGCGTGAATAGGCTGTCCCCAAAAAACCACTCTGGTCCGCGTCTCATCCGTTGCGCTACTCAAAGGCGGAGTGACGCTCCAGTGGCGACCGGGCTAAAAGCCAGGAACACGTCCGGAAGTTTTGCCTTATTAGGTATTCGCCATCTCGGGCCGCGAGCCGGCAAATTCTATCACAGTAATCCAAATTGAAAGTCAACAGATTACTGCGAAAAGCCAACACCGTCTCCTGGCGAACCAAGAATGAGATTATAAAAGCGCAGGAGCGACACCGAAGGAAAACTTCCCCCGCATGTGGACTCTACACGCCTGAAACCTCTACCTCCGCTTTCTAAAAGTCAAAGAAAACAACTGGAGGAAAATGTGCAAAGAGCAACATGTTCCACTTTGTTACAATTTTGGGCCTCTAGTTTGACTCTTGTGCAAGCATTTAATCGTACTTAAAAACAGGAACTCCTGACATTGATTTATTTCTTTGTCAGAATGGGACTCTTAAGCATGGACGTAAGTAACAAAATAATAAAAGTAAATTTATTTGTTTTTGGAGACGGCCTGCCTTGAGCAAAATAAAAATAAAAAATAAATTCTTACTTTTTCTTTTTAACTCCCATCATCTAAGCCGCGTTATTTGCCTACTTCGACATCTTGACCTCTCTTCTGGGATTTTATTTTGTAGTTTACTGACGTCCATCTGTGGAGAACGTCTTCTTTCCTTATCTTATTACTTCCTCTAATTTTCAACCTAGTTACAGAGCACCACATCTCAGATACTTAGATTTCTTTTCTTCGCGGTTTTATCACAGTCCTCGATTCACTATCCATATAATGCTGTGCTCCAAACGTACATTTTTTACAAATTTCTTCCTCAAATTAAGGCCTATGTTCCTTACTGGTAGAATTATCTTGACCACCAACGCCCTCTTTGCCTATACCAGTCTGCTGTCTGCGTCCTTAACTTCGCCTACTTTGCCATCACAAAATTTGACTTTTAATTCTTCGCTTTTCTCAATTCTACTGTTTCTCATTACACATCTCTTTCCAAAATTAATCACTAAATTGTTCATTCCGTTGAGTGGGGGCCTGTAATCCTTTTTCATTTTCCTTGAGGAAAGAAATGTCATTAATGAATCCTGTCAGTGATATTCTTTTACCCTGATTCTTGAACTTTCCTTTTATTTTAATCTTGCTTCTTCAATGTCTAGATTGAACAGTAGAGGCAAAAGATGCATCCCTATCTTACGCTCTTTTCAATCCGAGTACTTCTTGTCTTTCAATCTGATTATTCCCTCTTGATTCTTGTACATTCTACATATTACCCGTATTTCCCTGTAGTTTGCTCCTATTTTTCTCAGAATTTCGAACATCTTACACCCTTCCATAAAGCAGAACGCTGTTCTAGGTCGACAAATTCTAGAAACGAGCCTTGATTGTTTCCATTATCAAGCACAGTGCCATAACTGCTCTCTGGTGCCTTTACGCTTCCTAAAGAGAACCTGGTCGTCATCTAATAGTTCTTGTATTTTCTTTTCTATTATTCTGTGCATTACTCTTGTCAGCAGCTTGTATTCATGAGCTTTCAAGCTGACTGTGATGACCGTTCTCGCACTTGCCATCACTTGCTATCTGCGGGATATTACGGATGATTTTTTCTGGAAAATTGGTTGTATGACTCCAGTATCACAGCAACATAGCAACTGGAGTATTTGTTTGGTCGCCACATCCTCCATTGATTTTACAAATTCCGAAAAATCGCTTCTGCTTCATTTGATTGGAAATTTTCCAAAGCTCTCTCCAACTCTACCTCTAATACTAGATCGTCTGCATCTTCCATACGGACCACTGCTTCTATCTTTGCCACATCATCACAATAGGCTTACTTTTTGTGGGGCTACGGTTTCCACCTGTACCTCTCCCCTGAGCTTAACAGTGAAATCTCCATTGCACTCTTAATATTGGTGCCCTTGCAACTAAATTCATCGAAGATTGTCCTGACTCTTCTATATGCTGAATCAATCCTTCCGATGACCATTTCCTTGTCGATTTCTTTGTATTTTCCCTACAATCACTTCGTGTTAGTTTCTTGGCGGCTCCTGGGGCTGCAGCCGTCCGTCGTCTGAGATTCAGACGACGGAAACCATCCTCCGGAGGTCCTGCAGTCATGTTACAGTGACCAGTGGGCAGTTGCCATTGGCCCGCCTAATTAGTAGGGCGGCTTTACTTTGAAGCCACGGCGGGTTAAGACGGCACGTAATACTAAGCGATTGCCCGGAAGAGCGGGCCTTTGATCTCTGCTTCGTGTTTGTTGTGGCTTCCGCAGGCCGGACGCACAAAAAAGAAGCGGTAGCGGTAGAGAGAGAGAGAGCGAGCGAGGTGGCTACCAGGAAGTCTCCTCCTGCAGGGGGAGACGGCGTAAGGTTTCGTCCCGCACCAGCAGTCTGTCGTCGGGACGATTGTGTTTAGCCTGCTGTTCTTCCCACTGAGGGCTGCTATAAGACGAGGCTCCACACAATTTCATCACAGATCAGATCAAATAAAGCATCGCTGTGAGTGGGCGTTGCTCCACATCCAGTACAGCTATCCTATATTGTCAGCGTATACCGTTACGTACACGCAGCAAATGGTAATCTGGTGGATGGGAACAGGGACTTCCAGAGGGATGCGGCACAGTGATGACAAACCTCGTCGGTACTTACGGGTAGTCGAGATGTGGCCTACGTGTAGCGGGCTCCGCTGCGGCACACAGTGCATTGTTCAAACGTGCCACGCAGGGCGGGTATAAAGTCGCACAAATCCATAGAATGTAGCAGAGTGTTCGTAGGTGTGCTGCGTGGTTCCAGAGAGTGCGCGTGCGCGTCAATAAAACTAAGAGGCAAATCTGTGAAAGTTGCAAGCGTTGCTTTCATGTTTGTTTATCATCACTTGAAGGTGGAAAAACGTAGAAATCATCATCAGTGGGTTAAATCAACGCCGAAAAATCATACCGCCTAATCTCAATTTACTACAATCCTGCTGCTTTTCATTACCAAAGCCTCACAAACATATGTATTTACAGAGGCCAAAAAGTTTAACTCTATTCGTTAATTATTGCACCAGTAGGTGACAATAATTTCCATGGCAGCTGAACATCCGGAGGGCAAAGTGACTAGCTCCAATTTCCTTATATGTGTCTTATACCATTTCCCTTTTATATTTCATCCAAATATTCCATTCGTCTCCGTTAATACTGATTTTACGTGATCACGCCATTTAATATCACTGTTAGTATTACCACAAAATACTTATACGTAATGACAACAAAATCGGCTGCATATTATAAACGAAACTTGTTCATACAGAACTCTGGCTATCATGCTTTCAATAACAACAAAGGGTCTGCCCCTGTGGCAGAGAGGTTTAGGCGCTTCAGACCGGAACCACGCTACTGCTACTGTCGCAGGTTCGAATCCTGCCTCGGGGTGAATGTGTGTACTGTCCTTAGGATAGTTAGGTTTAAGTAGTTCTAAGTCTAGGGGACTGATGACCTCAGATGTTAAGTCCTATAGCGCTTAGAGACATTTGAACCATTTTGAACAACAAAGGCTTTATTGATGTAAGGCCAGAAACAGAAGATTCTTGCGCGTCACAAGAAGTGGCTACATGCCTGAAACAGCACATAACAAACAAAGCAAAAGCCCACAAATGTATTCTGACCTACTCAGATTTGTGGGCGGATCAGAATCGAAACATAATAACTGTGTTAACTGCGATGAAGCTTCCATAAAGCACAAGAATCAAGTCGGGTATTATAGACTTAAAGGTTTTAACAACTGGGTACAGATACCTGCCAAATGACTTCGGCTTCATTGTGACTGAATATCAAGTGAAAAAGACACAAAACATCTTCCCACCACAAGACTGGTACAACGTAATTCGTTACTGCAAGACAAAGAACCACACTGTAGTAATTTAAATCAATCATAATGAGTTTTTTGTCTGCAAGACTCTTGAAGAGGCTATAAGAAACGCCAAGAAGACAGTCGGTTGCTTACCAGTAATTGGCTTGACGGACGAAGGATTCGACTGGAGAGGTTATTGCCTTACTCTGTACATCACAGTACCACATTTGGAAGGATCTTTCATTCCTTGTAGTGAACCTAAGGAAACTTAGAACAGGCTGCCAACATGAATTTTCGAATATTAATCAGGATGCCCTACACTCACATATTCGTCACTTCAGCAACGGAAAGGGGACAGATCTCATGCTCCTCTCGAAATATATTCCTCCTGTGAACGATAACTGCTGCAAGTTAGTGAGCACTACTCAGGAACACAACGGTCAAGAGTTAGAGAACTGTACTAACATTTATTGTGATGATTACCCACATTGGAAGTTAAAGCAAAATAAAAACTTTTTCAGTTGACAAAGTGACTAACTCTTAAAAAATACAAATTCTACATTGTTCTGTGATTCAGCGATTATATGTGTTGTGTTTAGTCAAATTTGTACAGCACACAAAATTACCTTCGCAATAATGTGATGAACAGAAATTTGAACTAAAATTAAAGCTGAGTTTTCGCGATGCATTTGACTTTAATCTCAGTTTTGTGAGTTTCTGATCCACTGGAATTAGTCGGTATGGCCTCAGAATGGCACAGTGGAGATAGTCTTCTAAGTGATATACGTCTCGATAGTGATCGGTAACATTTCAATGGTAAGATTCGCTGATGACATTTCCATCGTCTGTGAAAACGAGGTTGACTTACAGCACATACTGACTAAAATGAAGTCTACTGAGCACAGAATACGGACTGAGAGGATGTAAACATGAGTAAGACACTGACAAGAGAAAGGGCAGGATGATACGACATGTTTCAAGATAGCAGGTATTAATGTCCATGCACTAGGGGGTTTGTAGAGGTTAAGAACTGTAGGGGAAGACAGATATTGGAACATGTCCAACAAACTATGGAGGAAGCTGGATGGGAGATGAAAAGATTGGTACAGGAGAGAAATTCGTGGCTGACTGCATCAAACCAATCAGAAGTTGGATGATCCTAAAAATGTGATTGGAGGTTCGAACATTTTCACCGAATACTTTTTGAGAGACTTCACTTATTCATTTTGACTGAACTGCATCTTTTAATGATGCAGTGATAAGTATATATTCTTTATTTAAAGTTTTCTGTATTACCATTGCAATATGTGAGATAAAAATCATTAATAAATTCCTGAAAAGAGGCGCAATAGTCATTGGGAAGAATATGATGTCCTCCTTCAAGGGTTGACTGCGATTCCTGACGTGGAGAATCAGGAATGAAGAGGTTGGAGGTGATTAGGGGGCCGATGGTTCAGCATAGGTTTGTACTCAGGAGTGCAATCAGCGTCGTGTTTTATTATGTGCTAATCATTATATTTCAGATTCCGCAGTTCCGTTTGTGCTCGGTACAGATGTGTTAAGGTTTTTATTTCCTGATGATTCCAGCTGAAACTTAGTTTGAGATATAACGCAAATTAATCTACACGCTTCCTGGCGGAACACTACTGTCTCGTTCTGGCGTGGTAGAGGGAAACTCGGTCCAAACAGAGGGCGCACGAACAAACCGTTTCCTTTGATGTACCGCCATCTCGCCGAACTTGTTCGTTGTTGCTCGACAATGGGCAGAGAGGTGTGGTTTGTCGCCAACAACGGACGTAACGCACAGCACTGCGCCGAAACACTTTCGTTGGTTTCGGTGCGTTCGGCGTGGACGGGGTAGGACGAAAGCGACTGTGCTACGTTATATAGCTGCACTGCTGTCTGCAAAAGAGCTTTCAATCGGAGGAATGGATAAACTCTCTGTATAGCAAACACATTTTGAAATATTGTGGTATAGTTTTCCTTATGTTCGCAAGCTGCACTGCAGCAACCAGGACAAGCTCATTAAAATCCTCTTAGTTGTACTACGGCGACATCTCATAAAATATAATGCTAAAATACTAAAAAAGCGACATTTGGGTCATGTTCCAGCGCTCTCCCTCAGGGCAATTATTACACCTAGATAGATATTCCGCAAGCCACAATACGGTACGAGGTGGGGGTATCATGTACCAGTTCCTGTCATTTCTCCTCCTGTTCCACTCGAAAATAGAGCCAGCCTCCGTATGATCCCTAGTTTCTCGTATATTATCTTCATGGTCCTTACGCGCGATGTATGGTTCAAATGGCTCTGAGCACTATGGGACTTAACATCTATGGTCATCAGTCCCCTAGAACTAGGAACTACTTAAACCTAACTAACCTAAGGACATCACACAACACCCAGTTATCACGAGGCAGAGAAAATCCCTGACCCCGCCGGGAATCGAACCCGGGAACCCGGGCGCGGGAAGCGAGAACGCTACCGCACGACCACGAACTGCGGACCGCGATGTATGTTGAAGGCAGTAGAATCGTTCGGTAATCAGCTTCAAATGCCGGTTCTCTGAATTTTCTCAATTGTGTTTCTCGAAAAGAACGTCGCCTTCCCTCCAGAGATTGCCATTTGAGTTCACGAAGCATCTTCGTAACTGTTTACGTGTTGTTCGAACGTACCGTAACAAACCTAGCAGCCCGCCCCTAAATTCCTTCACGTCTTCCTTCAGTCCCACCTGGTACGGATACTAAACACCCGTGCAGTAATCAAGAATAGGTCGCATCAGCGTCTTTTATGCGGTCTCCTATAAAGGTGAACTACTTTTTCCTAAAATTCTGCCAATAAACCCTTCCCTACCACAGTTTTCACATGCTCGTTCCACGTCGTATCCCTTTGCAAGGTTATACCCAGATATTTAAACGACAAGCTAAAAGTAGTTACTTGACGTTGCCTGCGTATATATTCATTCAAATCTTCTACTCGTCCATCTCCTTCTTCCACCTCGCTTCTACTTCCTCCAACCGCCACTCTCTTGTCCATATCATCGTACCCCTTTCTCCGTACATGTCCTTCTCCTGCCCCTTTCTCTGTCCATTTGCTCTTCCACCTATTTCTGTCAAGCTCCTCTTGCGCCTATCCATCTCTTCTCCTCTTTCCTTTCTGTACCCATCTCCTCTTCGCTTTCTGTCCATTTCGCCGCCCTCCTCACTGTCCGTCTCGTGCTGCTTCCCACTCTGCCTGCCCATCACCTCCTACCCCCTTCTCCCACCACGTTATCACCTTCACCCTATTACGTGGTTGCTGGTTGTTACTATCATATTATTTCTTTCCAGAACGTAAGTAACATGTGCACCAAATTCGACAGAAATTGATCCTGTGATTAGGAGGAGCTATTTTCCAGTGGATTTGCCCTCTTTGGCACATGTGACATATATTTTACATGTACTTGAAATATTCCAAACGTATTTCCACACAAGTTTCACTTGTATCTCTAGTGAAATATCACCCTGCACTCTCATTTTCACTTAGCAGGTCTGAATTTGTTTTCATATACTCCTACAATGGGCAACGGCCTTGCCGCAGTGGATACACCTGTTCCCGTCAGATCACCGAAGTTACGCTGTCGGGCGTAACCGGCACTTGGATGGGTGCCTATCCTGGCCGCCATGGCCATTTTTCGTGGTGCACTCAGCCTCGTGATTCCAATTGAGGAGCTACTCGAACAAATAGTAGCGGCTCCGGTCAAAGAATACCATCGTAACGACCGGGAGAGCCGTGAGCTGACCACACGCCCCTCCTATCCGCATCCTCGGCTGAGGATGACACGGCGGTCGGATGGTCCCTATGGGCCATTTGTGGCCTGAAGACGGAATGCAAATACTCCCAAAATGACAAATTACCTGTCACACCTCACCTGTCAATAAGGTGACCTTGCCATTCAGGGTGTTGCATTTTTTTCCAGTAGGTTCGTTTGCCACCCCTGATGATAGGGGCATCAGAAGGTGTGGGGTGTGTTGTGACTGGGTTCGTTCTGGTCGTTGCAGACGTGCTACGAGATGGAGCGCTACCTGAAGGAGGAGCCCCGCGCGCAGCGGCCGCGGTCGTCGCCCTCCGCGCAGCAGGAGGCGGCCCTCGGCAGCCCCGCGCCGCCCCCGCCGCCCCCGCAGCCGGCGGCGCCCGCAGCCAGCCCAGCCCCCGCCGCCGCCACCGCCGCCGTCAGCAGGAGGGCGGCGGCCGCCAGCCCGCTGCCGGCCGTCCCCTCGGCCACGTCCTTCGCCAGCGTGCCCGGCGTCTCCAAGCACCACCTCCACCACACCACCACCACCACCACCACCGCCTCCAGAGCTGCGACCGCCTCCAGCGCTCTCAGCACGCCCACCTCCCGGCAGCACCGCCGGCACCACGACGACGACGTCGGACATATCTCTGCCAGGTGAGAACCGGAGCAAACTGATACAGTTATGATACACTATCATACAGTTATTGGCTTAGTTGTCACTTCACAGCTTGCACAACTAAGGAGCTTCTCCTTTCAATACGTTTCTTTCTGCAGACGTTGCCACGTAAAATAAAATAAACAAATAAAAGAACGCGTGATGTATAATAAACAATGTTTTTTCAGTCGAAAGTATTTTACTATTTACTACATTGCACGATATATACACTGAAGAGCCAAAGAAGCTGGTGCATTTGCCTCGTATCGCGTAGGGCCTCCGAAAGCACGCCGAGGTGGCCTGAATTCGACTAGAGGAAATTGACACCGTGAATCCTGTAGGGCTGTCCATAAGTCCGTAAGAGTACGAGGGGGTGGAGATCTCTTCCGAACAGCACGTTGCAAGGCATCCCAGATATGTCCGTCCCGGTAGCTGAGTGGTCAGCGCGACAGACTGTCAATCCTAAGGGTCCGGGTTCGATTCCCGGTTGGGTCGGAGATTTTCTCCGCTCATCATCATTTCATCCACATCGACGCGCAAGTTGCCGAAGTGGCGTCAAATCGTAAGACTTGCACCAGGCGAGCGGTCTACCCGACGGGAGGCCCTCGCCACATGACATTTCATTTATCCCAGATATGCTCAATATTGTTCATGCCTGGGGAGTTTGGTAGACAGCGGAAGTGTTTAAACTCGGAATAGTGTTCCTGGAGCCACTCTATAGTAATTCTGGACGTGTGAGGTGTCGCATTGTCCTGCTGGAATTGGCCGGAATGCACAATGGACATGAATCGATTCCTATGTACGTGTCAATTGTCAGAGTCGTATCTAGACGTATCAGGAGCCCCCATATCATTCAGTCGTCGTTGGTCCCGTTCTTGCAGAATCTTTTTCCGACCCCTCTGATATCGGAAATTTGATGTTTAACCGGATTCTTGATATTCACGATACACTCGTGACCTGGTCGTACGGGAAAATCCCCACTTCATAACTACCTCGAAGATGGCGCGCCCCATCACTCGTACGCCGACTGTAACACCACTTTCAAACTTACTTAAATCTTGATAACCTGCCGTTTAACAGCAGTAACCGATCTAACAACTGCGCCAGACACTTGCTGTCTTATATAGGCGTTGATGATCGCAGCGCCGTATTCTGCCTGTTTACATATCCCTGTATTTTAATACGCATGTCTGTACGAGTTTCTTTGCCGCTTCAGTGTGACTCCATCGTCATGTGTAATTCGATTATCGTATAACGAGGGTAATGTAATGAAATAGAATTAAATTAGTCAATGCTGACGGAATTAGATAAGCAGAAATTCATGTCACCATCGTAAGCTGCTTTATTTGAATAATGCTTTATTGACAATCGTTTCCTAGTCGACATACGAATATGATTTGATAAAAGACATTTTGGTGGGCTTCTGTCTTCCAAACCCCAGGAATTCTCCCCACAGATGTGGTACGTGCTATAGACAAGATGAAAAAAAGGAACTGCCTCAGTTGATGATGATATACCCCAGTCGATATTTTAAAACTGATGAATCAGTATTACATAAATCTCACAACGTTACGGAAGATAATCTTCAGTTTTCAGGTATAAGACATCGGCTGAGATGAAGAAAATAGTTCCTGTACAGTGTGTACCAGTAATAAGTTATGGGTGTGAGACATGGACATTAAATGAGTTCAATTGCTGGAAAACTCTTAGTAATTCAACGAGGATTTCAAAGGTAAATGTTGCTACAAACAGAAAGACCGAAATAAAGCAGCAGATACCGGACGTACAACAAAGTTCTGTGACGTAACGGGAAATGTAAACATCTAGAGAAGGTAGTGGGCTGGTCATGTCGCTCGAAGAAGGGATGGCAGATCGTCAAAACATTCTATACTCGAGCTCAATTTATGCCAAAAAAGACCGTGGGAAGGTCACCAGAAAGATGGGACAGACATATAGAGCTAGATTCAGTTGTCAACTGGAAGGTCAAGCTCGGCAGAAATGGAAGAATCTGTTGGAATCCTATGATGCACGCCGATGAAAAGGGGCCACGTCAAGGAAGAATTAGTTTGTCTGATGGTGATGATCTTGGTGAGGTAGGTTAACACATAAAAAATCATATCCAAATTAACAGTTGTCTTAGTGGTGAAAATTTATATCAGAACTTTCTCCTCATCACCAATAAACACACATCCGTCGCATCTGTATGACATCTCCTGAGACCTATTGACGAAACTCGTACAGCTTTGATAGATCCTTGTTGTCATGTGGTGTGGAAAAATGCAATGAGCGTTTGGCGTCGTTGGTCGGGAGGCCACTTACCGGTCAGGTCCGGCCGCCTTGGGGCAGGTCTTATTACATTCGACACCACATTGGGCGACCTGCGCGCCGAATGGGGATGAAATGATGATGGTGCAGACAACACAACACGCAGTCCTTGAGCAGAGGAAATCCCCTACCCAGCTGGGAATTGAACCTGGGCCCCTTAGGACGATAGTCCGTCACGCTGACCATTCGCTATCGGGGCGGACCATGTCTTGTGGAGAACGTATATTCCAAGATGTTTCAATTACAGTGTATTTTTACGTTGACTTGGAAATAACACGTCATACCAAGACTGTAGTTCAATTCTTTTATCTTGGCGGTTCGCGCATTCCCGCCCAGACGCGGGAGATAGCTGCGTTGCCAGTTGTTCGCGCCAAGAGAAGCAGTGCCACAGTATAGTATAGTTCGCAAACTTACGTTTAGGGGGGAGCGCGCAGTTCATGAAGTGCTTTAAAATAAAGCCAAACGCTCCCGATGTAAATAAAACTTTTATTAAAGTCGCGAAAGACGGAATCTTTCCCAATATTAAATACGACACGTATGTGGTACTTAAATTAAATGAGATATTGTTATACAGTAAATTTTATATGAAATTTAGGTATCTTGTCCACATTTCATTCTCAACATTATGGCAACTAAAATCGACCATACGGATAGTATACGCTATGGACTTTTACCTCTGCAAACTCTTCGAAATTTCGTCCAATGGTTTACTTCATTTAATGCTGCACAATAACTGCATTGAACATTGAAATAAAATTATGTCATTTATGTGGGGAAGGTATCAGTAGAGAAGATGTGTAAAAATCAAATTTTTGGACCAAATAATTTTTGTTAAATCGAATGATAAGTGTGTCAAAGCAGTCGGACACCATGTGTCTGCTCAGGCGAGCAGTCCAGTGATGACAAACTCGCGCACAGCGAGGAGCCCGTCTCTGTAGCAGCGAAAGGGTTAATGAAGAGACAAAGCACTAGAAATGCCAGAAAATTACATTCAAACAAATAAAATTCATGAAGCAAGACACTTCGATATTGTTTTTAAATGAAGGAAATATTAAGCATTGTACAAGGTTTGAACTCATAACCTTCCGCTTAGTAGCCCTACACCTTAACCATTACGCAACACAGCTCGTCCGGCAATAAAACTCCTTGAGGACTCTAACGCGTCACGCAAGATACTGACAAACACTGTTGGTATGACCAAGAATCACTCACGCTTCGTCGAAGTGCAACAGGAAATAAACAATTACCGCTGTTCTTTATTGCGAAAAAGCGGTTCGTGAGATTGATACAAACACCTTTCGTTGCTATCGCCTGAATTAGGAGGCTTATTGCTTGTTTGGTTCAATTAATTAATAGAATATGAAGCAATTGGTATAAAGAATGGTTTTTCCAAACTTTCGATAAAAGAAAGTCTGCTATCAAGACATTGCTTTTGTTCTATTACTTTATTTATGACTGAACGTTTCTAAAACTGAGACATTCGTCCGTGCTCTGCAGTGCAGTCGACATCTCTTAACGTCGTTCTCTGTTCATTGGCTGACTGTTTTGTGACGTCAGATGCGCAGAACGAACCTTAACTCGGCCGCCGTCATAAATGACGCGCACTTTAGTCGTGAGTAAAGCGGTATTTACTACAAGCAGCTTCTGGTGGTGACAGGAATTTCTTCAAATGCATTACAACTGGAGAGCACGTTTTACAAATATACAGGGTGTTTCAAAATTATACATACGAACTTGTCTTGAGGCACAAAATGAGCATAGGAATCTGTGTCCAGAAATGTCATCCAACGACACTGAAGAGCGCTCAAATGTATGTATATAGGGGGTGATTCCGTGATGATGATACGAATTTTCTAGGGTGATGGAGAAGGATAAATGTATCAATTACAGGTATGAGTCCCTGTGCCTGATACAAACTAGTCGCACGTTATGAACGAAAACAGTTCTGATACTTTTGGCCAGTGAAATACGCGCGTCGGTATCGTTATTGCTAACATTGTAGGGTAGGTAACTTTCAGAAGTAGTAGTATCGAACAAAACAAGAAAAATATTTCCAGTAAAGATGAGCTCTAAATGCATAGCTGAGGAGCTATGAGCTCTACTTGTTGATCACTACTATGAAACACATCTCCTCTATTGAAAAAGTGCTCATAGCTATTAAGGTATACTTGTGCCGTCCACGTATTCCACCGTTCGAGGTACCAGAAAGTTTTTCGCTTATAACTTTCGACTCGTTCGTTTCCACCAGGGTCCCTTATCTGAGATTGATACATTTATCCTTCTCCATCGTCCCTGAAAGTTTGTAACCATCTCGGAATCACCCTGTATATACATATATGCTTAAAATTTCGACACTCTGTAGTGACGTTGGATGACGTTTGCCGACGCATGTTCCTATTATTCCTCAAGGCACCTTCTGCATCCCCTCGAAGTTTTTCAGTGTAATTATGATACACACTGTATACTGGAATTACATGAGGATACGTGACGCTGAAAGTAGGAGATGAGTTTTGCTGTTTGGGGAAATAGAATGGATTTAAATTGCAGGCTAGCATTAACAAGGAGAGACATTCCTGAATTTGTTAACATCCAATATAAAATTTACGTTTGAGAAAGTTGTTTTCTGGGAGAATCTAGAGTGTAGCCCTGCGTGGTAGTGACACGTGGACGATAATCATTTCAGGGAAGAAGAGAATAAAAACTGTTGAAATCCGTCCTACAGAAGAATAGTGAAGACTCGGTGCATAGATGGAGTACCTATTCAGTTGAGTTAGAAAAAAAAAAAGAAATTGATTGTACAGCTAGATTAAAAGATGGGATAAGATGACAGTACATACCCTGAGGAATCGCCAGTATGCTGATGAAGGGAAGTGTCGAAGGTCAAATTTGTAGGAGACCAAGGCTTGAATAAAATAAGCAAGTTCAAGTTCATGTTGGCTGCAACAGCTATTCCGAGATGAAGAGGCTTGCACAAGATGGACAGGAGTGGAGAGCTGCACCAGACTGATCACTGAATTCGAAGTCACAACAAGAAACCTTAGTGTTCCGGAGTGTGACGAAATCGTGCGAGAATTTAGGTCTATTATATCCACACCACATTACGATGGGTGGTTTGGGGTGCGTGTTCTTATACAATTTTGTATGAGTGAGGCTGAGTTTTACCTTCGTCGTTTTCGACTGCAAGAACGAAAAAGTTCGTAATAATGTAAGTCTGCCTTTAAATGTTGTAGTATTTACTTTCTATATAAGACATGTTTTTCTCTGCGCTAAGTAAATACAGCTTAGTTCAAGGCTTACGTAATTTCGTATGATAAATTAGATTTGTTTTTCGCTTTGTAACAAGAAAAAAAAGATCTGCATTTCCGTCGCAAACGAAACACAACTAGACGATCATATGTATAAATATAGACGAACGGACGCTTGGAAATCAGAAGAAATTCTCTAAATGCGCCGCACTATGTATGGAGATAAAACAACATTATAAAGTGGCTTGCAGCAAAAATTAATTATGTTACAAGATAAAAAAAAATACGTATAATGTTAAACATGAAAACAAAGCTGTCAGTGGGTGCCATATGGCGTTTATTGTAGCAACACTAACAAACCGAGTCTCGAGAGGTGAATAAATTAAACTGTTCTTATGCCTGGCGCAGTGTAAAATATCAGACGTCATTCTAGAACACTGGCCTGAAGTACGGCGGGGTTAAGGTTTTTTCACTCGGTTCGAGCTCGGAAACAATTTGATGACTAACAACCCAATTTATTGTTGTGCACTCTTGTACTACAGTTGAGGTGAGCGGAAAGTTTTGTGATGGACACAGATCGAGACGGCAGTTTCCTCTGATGCTGTGGGCTGACCGCCGTGGTGCGCGTGGCAGGTCGCTGTCCGAGGACGAGGAGGCGCTGGACGAGCTGGACGTGGACGTGGACGTGGACGTGGACGTGGACGTCGAGGAGGACCTGGACGAGCTGGACGACGAGGAGGCGGAGCTGTCGTGGCAGGAGCTGCCGGCGGGCGGCCGGCTCGCGTGCCGCGCCGCCATGCTGCTGGTGCGCCAGGGCCAGCGCGGGGACCCCGCCGACGCGGACGTCGACGGCGACGGCGACGCGGACGGCGACCTGGACGCAGACGCGCTCGACGACGACGAGGACCTGCTGTACGAGGTGGTGCAGCCGCTGCTCACGCCGCCGTCCAGCCCCGAGTCCGGCCGCGGCAACTCCTCCAGCAACTCCAGCTCCTCTTCCAGCGCCGGCAGCACCTCCAACGGACAGGTGTGCCATTACTCCTTCCTCTAATACCACCCACCTCCAACTGACAGGTGCATCATTAGCTCTTCCTCTGACACCACCCACCTCCAACAGGAAGGTGTGTTCCAATTATGTGATTAGCAGTTCCAGGTACAGCATATACCTCGAACTGATAGATAGGTTTTTAGGTCTTCCTCATACACCCCCACCCCCTCCCACCTTCAGTACGGCAGCATTAAATCAATAATGTGATTAGCTTCTCCTGAAATACCAGCCGCCTCCAATGGACAAGTCTAATTAAATAAAGTGATTAACTGGTCTTCATAATGAGTTCTGCCTCATGAATCATCCAACTCCCGTAGGGCAGGTTCATTCCAGTAAGCTTATTAGTTCCTCGTGATATACCATCCACCTTCAATGCTCTGGTGCGGTCCACTGTTATTAATCACTCTTCTTGAAGTAACACCCAACACGAGCGGTGATATGTGCAAGCATTGTGACTGGATCTTCCTAATATTCAACGCTTCTCCAAAAGGCAGGCGTGATCCAATATTGTGGTGAAGTCTCCGAGACTTACGACCTACCTCCAGTGGGCAAGATATGTATTTGTGCGATTAGTTCTTCCAATCATACCAGCCACCTCTACCAAGCTGGTACATTTCAACACTGTGATCAGCTCTTCCTACTTTACTACACACCTCATTTCAGTGCTGTGATTACTGCTTCCCAATGTACTGTACCTCCAGTGAGCATATGCACTTCACTGTTGTAATTAGCTCTTCCTGACACTAGACCCACCGCTAATACAGCAAACAGATTCCAATATTAGAATTAGATTTTCCTCACATACGATCTGTCTCCAATGGGCAGGTGAATTCCATTATTTTGATTGCCTCTTCGTCATGTACCCCACAAACCAACCAACCTACTACACCTCCAGTGAGCAGATGCATTCCAGTATTGTGAGTATCTTCTGATCACTTGCCATCCACCTTCAATGAGCAGGCAGAAACATCCAACTGTGTAGTGTTCCTGAAGCCATTTTGACACAATTCAGGGGAAATAAGATGATTCATTGTATTTCTGAGGGTTTTACTGGGGTGGAGATGACGTGACTACAAGTCTCATACATGATATCAAAATGCGACACAAAATCTGTTGGACTACTTTTAAAAATGGTCCAAACACTGCAGAGAATTTCGTTCTGCGTGCACTGTTGCTCAACAGTCTAAAAGGTACGAAAAGTTCTCCTAAATAGTTCTCATGTAAAATGATCCAACCCATATGCCTACTGCATTCTCATTCATGCTCTTGCAATCACTGATCGTAGAATATTGGTATATATGATAGTGTTTCATATATAGTTGCAACGATGGGATGACGCTTAAGTATATCATCTTTGAGGTATTTGAATTCAGGCACCTGTTCCTGGACTCCTAAAAATGAAAGAATTGATATCTTAAACATATTAATCAATATATACAGGCATCAGCTTTCATGGCTAGAATCTATTTCAATAAAATTTCTTCTGATAATATGACCCTGGCATATGTGATAAAACTACCAACGTTCAGCATGTATACTGATAAGAGACTGCCCGCATGAATAGCGGAAATTTTGTCACATCAAGACGTGATCACATATCCAGAAATTTTTTATTGAAAAGGTGTTCTAGTGTATCCACATGAATAAAAGACTCACAACTGCAACTTTCAAAAGCTGCACAGCAGAACAAATGTGTAGATGAGCTTGGTATCTGACTTAATTTATTGTGCAATATGTATAGTTAAACCTTGTTTATGGTGTACAGGTGGGATCGGAGGTCATCTGGATTCTTAAAAATTCGGATAATCAAGAAATTTTAAAAAAAAAGATAGGTTAAATTTTAAAAACAGCAATTTTAAATTTATTTTCACGCAAATACACAAATATACGAAAATAATCCATTTTTGCAGCTCTAAGTCTTCTTCCGGATTCAGCATTTAAAACTCATAGCACAGGACAGGTTCAACCGTTAGACTATCCACTCTATACTTATTGTTGTTAGAAATGTCCTTTCCAGTCAAATTCAGCTACAATCTTTTTCAATAGTTCTCCTTTATCTGTTCTATTCAGTGCATCTAACTTTCTGCCAATTGCCACTACAACTCTCTTTCTCATGTCATTTTACATACACGACAAACGAGACATTTCAGAGTTGTAATACTCAGTGTTAGCTTGCTAACTGACATTGTGACTATGGTTGGCTTAATTTAAATTCAATGATGGTCGTCGTCGATTGTTGTCACTATTACTTTCGAATTCCTGTATAGACTCTCTACCTAAAAAAAATCATCATGAACTTGATATCGAGATTAATTCCATTAATTCCAGAGATTCAACTGGGCCAACATTCGAATTGCAAAATTTCGATGATATGAATTTCGTCTCCGCCACAAGTCACAAGTTTTTAGTTTGTCCTCACAATATGAGTAACTCAAATCTCTTGTCGTACTTTGAAACTCACATTTACTGACGACATTTGTGCTTTTGGAAGTTTAAGTAATGGTTGAGTAACATTCGTTAGATGACGTGGCGCTTTATCTGCCCAGTAGTTCATTGTTGCGTTGTCTCTCTCCAGTAGGTAAAGATGCACAAACGTGTTTCAGGTGGTGTTCCGCGCGTCAGCGTCATCGGCGCACCACCACCACCACCACCACCACCACCATCACCTCCCACCCAGCGTGGCGCCTAACGCACCGCACATCACCCACGTGCCCACGCGACATCGGCACGACGTGTCGCCCGACTCCAAGAGGCGGATACACAAGTGCCAGTTCACCGGCTGCAAGAAGGTCTACACCAAGAGCTCGCACCTCAAGGCGCACCAGCGGACGCATACAGGTGGGCAACCGTCGCTCACAAACCCTCCTCCGTAAAAGCAATGCAACCCGTTTATCTTATTTTTTCTCACCGTGTGGTACAAACATACAGGGTGCGACGATGAAATCAGGACAAATGAAACGTTTCTTGAAAAGTTATTTAAACGAAAGACAAAAATGGAGATCCTTTTATACACTTCTGGAAATTGAAATAAGAACACCGTGCATTCATTGTCCCAGGAAGGGGAAACTTTATTGACACATTCCTGGGTTCAGATACATCACATGATCACACTGACAGAACCACAGGCAACAGAGCATGCACAATGTCGGCACTAGTACAGTGTATATCCACCTTTCGCAGCAATGCAGGCTGCTATTCTCCCATGGAGACGATCGTAGAGATGCTGGATGTAGTCATGTGGAACGGCTTGCCATGCCATTTCCACCTGGCGCCTCAGTTGGACCAGCGTTCGTGCTGGACGTGCAGACCGCGTGAGACGACGCTTCATCCAGTCCCAAACATGCTCAATGGGGGACAGATCCGGAGATCTTGCTGGCCAGGGTAGTTGACTTCCACCTTCTAGAGCACGTTGGGTGGCACGGGATACATGCGGACGTGCATTGTCCTGTTGGAACAGCAAGTTCCCTTGCCGGTCTAGGAATGGTAGAACGATGGGTCCGATGACGGTTTGGATGTACCGTGCACTATTCAGTGTCCCCTCGACGATAACCAGAGGTGTACGGCCAGTGTAGGAGATCGCTCCCCAGACCATGATGCCGGGTGTTGGCCCTGTGTGCCTCGGTCGTATGCAGTCCTGATTGTGGCGCTCACCAGCACGGCTCCAAACACGCATACGACCATCATTGGCGCCAAGGCAGAAGCGACTCTCATCGCTGAAGACGACACGTCTCCATTCGTCCCTCCATTCGCGCCTGTCGCTACACCACTGGAGGCGGGCTGCACGATGTTGGGGCATGAGCGGAAGACGGCCTAACGGTGTGCGGGACCGTAGCCCAGCTTCATGGAGACAGTTGCGAATGGTCCTCGCCGATACCCCAGGAGCAACAGTGTCCCTAATTTGCTGGGAAGTGGCGGTGCGGTCCTCTACGGCACTGCGTAGGATCCTACGGTCTTGGCGTGCATCCGTGCGTCGCTGCGGTCCGGTCCCAGGTCGACGGGCACGTGCACCTTCCGCCGACCACTGGCGACAACAGACAACATCGATGTAGTGTGGAGACCTCACGCCCCACGTGTTGAGCAATTCGGCGGTACGTCCACCCGGCCTCCCGCATGCCCACTAAACGCCCTCGCTCAAAGATCGTCAACTGCACATACGGTTCACGTCCACGCTGTCGCGGCATGCTACCAGTGTTAAAGACTGAGATGGAGCTCCGTATGCCACGGCAAATTGGCTGACACTGACGGCGGCGGTGCACAAATGCTGCGCAGCTAGCGCCATTCGACGGCCAACACCGCGGTTCCTGGTGTGTCCGCTGTGCCGTGCGTGTGATCATTGCTTGTACAGCCCTCTCGCAGTGTCCGGAGCAAGTATGGTGGGTCTGACACACCGGTGTCAATGTGTTCTTTTTTCCATTTCCAGGAGTGTATGTAAGTAGTGGCATCCTTCAAGACTAACTTTACTCGATGTAAACCCCTTGAACCGTAATGACCGCCTCCAGTCTCGTTCTAAAAGCCAATGGCCTTGCCGCAGTGGTAATACCGGTGAGATCACCGATGTTAAGCGCTGTCCAACAGGCTGAGGATGGAGGACCATCCGGTGTGTCAAGCGCTGTTGGCGAGCGGGGTGCATTCAGCCCCTGTTAGGCAAACTGAGGAGCTACTTGATTGATCACATATCCCTCCATATCCGCATCCAGTAACGCTGATAATGACATGGCGGCCAGTCGGTACCGCTGGGTCTTAATGGTCTGTTCAGGAGCAGTTTTTTCCAGTTACTCCTAAAGCGATCGCACGCAATCTTCCAAACATTGCTCAGCGCTGTCCATATTCGCGAATGCTATGCGACATTAGGGTACCTCGTCTTGTTGGTAACTCTTTCGACTACGCTCCAAACATATGAGTAGAAGTCGTGGAGGTCCAAATTCGGGGGCCAGAAATCCTTTGACCAGAAGTTGTTAAAGTTTTCCGAGAGCCAGTTTTGGACTAAATGGCTCACATGATGTCTTGATCTGCCATTCGACGCATTGTCCTCTCGCTGACATTCAAGATTGGAGCCCAAGTTTCTTGAGCGTTTGGCCCGGGTCCTCTGAAATCAGCGCCTGAGCCTTTTCAATGACAGACGCAGTTCTTGACACGCGTTGCTTCCAGTGACGTTTCCTTGCCGGTTAAGTGGAATCTTCCCCATTCTTCATCTAAGCATTATATTTGATCACGATATGGTAAACAGTTGAGCTCTGGTCTCGAAAAATTGAACTATTTGAGCGAGCGAACGCCCAGTGCCAAGATTTTCGATAATTGCAGCTCTTCGGTTGTGCTCCACAGTTGTCCGTAACGTCTCTGCCATTTTGAGGTTCTGACTGTTTACTAGAAGCCTATGCTTTCTAGAACTCCAATCGCGACCTACGGCGGAACTGCGATATGGTGAAAAATTCGAATTGAAATTTGTGCGGGTTTTAGTGCCGCACCCTGTACACACTTTTTATCTTTTTCCTGTCTTAATTCATCTCCTTTTTCCACCATGCGCTAATCTTATCGTTTCCACTTGCTTACTGCAGTAAATGCCATCGATAATCCGTTTGCATATTCTAGTCGGGCCCCATCATTTTTCATTTTTCTTCTCTGTGCAGCGCTAAACTAATTATTCGACGGCGCCACAGCATATACCCTATCCAACTCGGTCTTCTTCTGCAAACACTTTTCCACAGAAATTTTATATCAAGAATTCTCTCTAGTACCTCATCATTTCTCACTTTATACGTGCATGCAATATTAATATTCTTATATAGTTAATACATGAGTGAAATTAATTGAATGCATTTTGATAACAGTCTTCTAACGAAAGTACTTTCTAACGTCATCACTCCACTATTTCTCAGTTTGTAGCAACCTTTTCATTTCGAAAGATCCACTGCAGCTAACAACCCCGGTTGCTATTGCCATTAGACTTTTAGCCTAAGCTGTATACCCTAATTTTGATGTTGCTGAAACTGCCGGTCTTTTCGTGTTCCCATTCGGAATCAACTTCCTGTATAGACCCGTATACAGTTACAGGAAAACACACACACCCACACGTTCTTTCCTTTTTATGGGCACGTGACGTGACAAGGGGAGTATACAGGGTGTCTCAAGAGGAATGGTTAGTGTTCAGGGATATGGCAGGAAAGATAATTCGAAGCTGAAAGTCTAGTAAACATGAACTCTAAAATTAACACCGTATCTAAAGACCTATGAGCACTTGTTCAGTAGAAAGTTGTGTTTCACAGTAGCGAAGATGAATAAGTGCTGCATAGTTTTTATTTGATTTGACGGATACTACCACCTCGCAAAATATGGAAAAAAAGAGCTTGCAGTAGAAGAGATGTATTTCACCTTATCGAAGATCGAAGTTCTCATAGCTGACAAGGTATCCATTTTAGAGCCGATGTTTACTGGACTTCTTTGCTTAGAATGATCGTTCGTATAATGTCTCTGATTATTGACCATTTCTCCAGGGAACGTTTGTATAAGCGGAGCAAAGGCAAGTAGTGGTGTGTTATTCTAGCAACATTACGGGCCGCATATAGGTAGACCACTGCCAAGAAGGACTACTACGTAGGGTAGCTTTTTATGGCCTGGCGTCTAGGAATAGGTGTCTCGTAAAAGGCAAAATTTGGCGGCAGTTTGCTTGATGCTGTCTTGAATATCAATGGAACGTGGTTGAAAAATGTTCAGATTACTAGCAGGCGGGAGAGTGCTGACAGACCATGGCTCATCACAGAAATTGGATGTCGAAGGCTTGGGCGCTCTGTAAAGCAGGACAGGTGGCAATATGTGGCAGATCTGGAGACCGACTTCTGTGCTGGTACGGGCACAAGCGTTCCAGAGCACACCGAACAGTGGACATAGTTGAACATGGGATTCTGTAGCAGACGGACCCTACGTGTTCATACCTTGTGATGAAAGCAGAGGGCACGAAATAGTCGAAATTCGACCGAAGAAGAATATAAACTTGACACCTGGTCAGACGAATCCCGTTTCTCGTTGCACCAGGTCGATGACTGCATATGCGCCATCATCGAGGCGAACGTCCAGCGTTAGTAATCGACGGCGCCGTCACAGCTGTGGACTGCTTGAACATTATTGCGGATGACCGGCATCCCTTCAAGCTTTGACGTCTTCCCCGATAGCGAAGCATCTTCCAGCAGGATAACTGTTCATGGTACAAGACCATAATAGTGCTTCAGTTGTGTGAGGAGCATGATAGTGAACAAAAATGTGTGTTTCGTGCAGCGTATTCGCCTGAACTGAATCCGATGTTACAGATCTGGTACGCTATCGGCCGACATCTTCGCACCCAGAAACCACTAATCCGTAATTTATCAGAATTGCGTGACCTGAGCGTAGACACTTAGTGTCACATACACTACGTGATCAAAAGCATCCAGACAACTGGCTGTAAATGAGTAATAAAGTTCGTGGCGCCCTTCAGCGGTAATTCTGGAATTCAATATGGTGTTGGCCCAACCTTACCCATGATGACAGCTTCCACTCTCGCAGGCATACTTTCAATCAGGTGCTGGAAGGTTTCTTGGGGAATGGCAGCCCATTCTTCACAGAGTGCTACACTGAGGTCAGGTATTGATATCGGTTGGTGAGGCCTGGCACGAAGTCGGCGTTCCAGCACATCCCAAAGCTGTATGTAGGATACAGGCCAGCCCATTACAGGGATGTTACTGTCGTGTAACACAGGCCGTGCATTATGAAAGATAGAATCGCCATCCCAGAATCGCTCTTCAACAGTGGGAAGCAAGAAAGTACTTAAAACATGAATGTAGGCTGTGATAGAGCCACGCAAAACAAGGTGTGCAAGCCTCCTCTATGAAAAACACGACCATATCATAACATCACCAGCTGCGAATTTTACTGTTGGCAGTACCCACGCTGGCAGATGACGGGCATTCGCCATACCCACACCCTGCCATCGGATCGCCACATTGTGTACCGTGATTCGTCACTCCACACAACGTTTTTCCACTGTTCAGTCGTCCAATGTTTACGCTCCTTACACCAAGCGAGGCGTCATTTGGCACTTACCGGTGTGATGTGTGTTTCATGAGCAGCCGCTCGACGTGAAGTCCAAGTTTTCTCACCTCCGTCCCAACTGTCACAGTACTTGCAGTGGATTCTGATGCAGTTTGGAATTCCTGTGTGATGGTCTGGATAGATAGCCTATTACACATTACGACCCTTTTCAACTGTCGGCGGTCTCTGTCCGTCAATAGATGAGGTCGGCCTGTGCGCTTTTGTTCTATACGTGTACCTTCACCATTTCAGTTCACTATCACGTCGGTAACTGTGGACCTAGCGATGTTTAGGAATGTGGAAATCTCACGTGCGGACGTATGACACAAGTGACACCCAGTCATCTGACCACGTTCGAAGTCCGTGAGTTCCACCTAGCGTCCCATTCGGCTCTCTCCTGATGTGTAATGACTACTGAGGTCGTTGATATCGAGTACCTGGCAATAGGTGGCAACACAATGCACTTAATATGGAAAAAGCATGTTTTTGGGGGGGTGCGGATACCTTTGATCACATAAGTGTACCTTCGGAAATCTACCAAAGACTTGTCAAATCTGTACCTCACATAAACGATGCTTTGTTGCGTTCCAAAGGTGGATCAATAAGATATTAAGCGTATTTTATCCATAATCGATGGAGGTGAACTCCATGACTGCTACTTTATTGGGTGTAGAATAATAACCGCTGCCGGTTACAATACAAGATGCTTTCATATAAGACTTGGCCGGCTTCGGGCTTGTGCCCATCTGCAGGTGGTTTACATTCATGTACATTTTCCCAATCTCAGTGTTATGGTCCACGGTTTGAATAAAAAACAAATGATGACGTTTGAATAGACGCAAATGAAACATATGTAAGCGGCTAAGCAGCATGTGTTGCACAAATTGTAGTGTTTATGTACGTATATTCCTAAGGGACCAAATGGCTGAGGTCATGGTCCCTAGACTTACACACTAATTAAACTAACTTATGCTAAGAACAACACACACACCCATGCCAAAGGGAGCACACGAACCCCCGGTGGGAGGGGCCGCGCAATCCGTGACATGGCGGCCTAGATCGCGCAGCCACTCCGCGCGGCATTGCAATACTTGCATATAGCTGGTGTAACCATACATTTTTCGTGTTATGTTCGTCACACTTTTTTTTACAAAAACGTTTCGTTATTTACGCGTGAACTGTATAGTAGTCAGCATGCTAATTATTCGTACTTACAGATTATGTGTTTGATAAAGTATGGCAGCTTAGGTGTTGGGGACTTCAGAAGCACATGCACTCACAACGTCCAACGTGCTTGCGTTGGAAAAGAGAGATTATAGTCAAAGAGGTTAAGTCAAAGAAGTACAAAAATGTTACACATACAGATACGAAACAAATATCGCAATCGAAATTGTTTCATGTTGATCGAAGCACAAAGTCGCTGAAAATTTATAGAATGATTGCTGGTAAATTATGAAAGGTTAAATAGACACTGTAATTTAGAAAAAAATGCTACCTATGTGGGGATCATGAATTAAAGTTTTTGACTTTTAAAATATTTCATTAAAGATGTAAACAAATGACTTGTTCGCAAGCTCTACGTGTTCATTGAGAATTAGGTGTGGTGATTTGGAGCTACGGATGTAAATTCCGTGCTCTTCAAGAAGATTCATTTTCTTTCCTTTACTGACAGTGTATAATATCTGTGCAGGTTGCCTTTAATGGCTGTTGCTGAGTGGTCATGTTGTTTCAGAAAACTGGATTTATCAAAATTATTTAGCCGCAAGGCACCCATGTGCTCCCGTTATCTTGTAGTGAAGCTCCTTCCTGTCTGGCCTACAGAGAACTGTGGCCAAGTGTCACATAAAAAGTTGTGAATACCTGATTTGCTGCGACACTGGTTATTTGTCTTGCTGCACTGAACAATGTGCTATTGTAGCTTATTATTAGTGCTGAAGGATATTTAAATACTACTGTAACGAATAAGGTAAGCTACTTGGTATGAACTATTTCGTCTAAATCCGAGGCGAGGTATTAAGCAAATGACCATGACGTTTTGATTCGCCTGAGAGCAAGCACGAGAGCTACCAGCTGCAAGAGTAGCGATATCCAGCCTGCAAATAATAAATATGCGGCTGGTTCTTTTACTACGGTCAGAGATGAAAAAGCCTGTGTAAGTGGAAGTCGACTGAACTTCGCGTGCTCTTCAGTTACACGCGCTACACAGAGAATTAAAATGTGTCCGAACAGTTTGCTTGCAAGAGACGGAAAGAATAACTAGTGTGTCGTCCTACCATGTAAGAGAGTTGTGCACTCTCCCTTCACCGCTATCGGGAACAAAAAGGTTCAGATGATGGCTAAAGGGTTCCCGAGAAGTCTTTAGAGCTCAGAGAGAAGAGAGCTGTAGTCCATTGACGTAAAGGGCTGGGTTCGTCTTACAGAGGGCAGGAGGCGTCCATTGTAATTAGAGTGCTTCTTTTGTGAATGGGAGAAGTGCATTTCATTTTCGCCTGTTAATATGGTTAGAATTCCGACTTCAAATGGACGAGGTGTGCGCTTTGTGCTGTGCGATTTCGTCGGCGTGCCCTGGGCACTTCCCCGCCGCCGTAATTAAAATATTCGCTTTGTTTCGTTGCAAAGTCCATGACCGCTCTTTTTACTCATTTTACCACATTACCTGGGGCATGCAGAATATTTCTGAGGGACAGAGATTACATTAAACGCTGAATTTTGTTTAACAGGAGCAGGAGGGAAAAAGTGAGACTCGGCAAACGTACCTTGCGTGCCACTGCTTTTGAGCTCATATTCTTCTAGGTTCTGAAAGGGGAGGAAGATTCGGGTTTTGTGGTACGTCGATGTATAAATAATTAAAGACAGGGCCGAGCTGGCGTAGGACAGGAACGTCTGGCATCATGTGATTTAAGGGACTGTCATAGCATTCGCCTAAAGTGGTTCAAAGAAATCACGATATACGTGAATCTGTGTAGTCTAAACGGAGTTTGGATCCATTTGCTCCAGAATGTGAGTCCTGGTCCTTAACCACTGCATTACCTCCGTCAGCAATACACTGTATATTACACGCGTGTTTCAGCAGCAATAGTAAATACTTCACGAAATAGTCTCTCTCTCTCTCTCCTCTCTCTCTATTCATTTAGTTGATTCCGACTCTCCGTGACCCCACGAGTTAAAACATGTCAGTTTTTTTTGTCCTTCACTTTCTCGGGGAGCATTTACAGGATGGAATCCATTACTTCTGCGATGTCATCGATCCATCTCATCCTTTACTGCCGTCTCCTCCGTTTGCCTTCGATCTTCCTCAGCATCAAGGTGACTTGCGTGTGGTCACCTGAAAAAATACAAACAATTTTCATAAACTCTACTCGGCTCTAACTCAAAAACGTCAATTGTTAATGGGATGAAAACTGCAGTACAATAGGAGTGTTTCTCGCTGAAGATTTTGTTATACAATTAATCACATTAGTTTTCACATTGACTGGATTACCCTTTTTGTGAAGATTAGTGGATTACATATTTAGATACCGGTGCAAACTTGGAATCTACCCACTTATTAACTGTATTACGTACATGTATGAAACTTTAAGTACACATAAACAACATGGCTATCTAAAAGACAGGCTACAGTCATGTCATTTCAGCAACAAGGTTTTCTTCTAGAAATATTTACATTTGATAAAATGGTTACTTTTTATAATTTGCCAGTAATTATTTTCCTTTCTGTTGATAGTATGTTAGTGTCTGTTGTTTAATTTCGTCCAAACAGTACCCTATAACATTCCAAAACATTTCAGACTATATGTGCATAAAATAAACATATGAAAAAATTTGATTCTCGGTAAATTCGATTCAAAGGTATAGTTGATCATTGGCGACACCATTGTGGCTTCTAATACATTCCAGTAGCATAATCGTATTGGTCTTCACGTCATACTTCTACTGTCTTCCTTTTCTTGTTTCCCATGGTTATTCTGGCGTCTTCAGTTGCCTCAAGCTCGCACTTTCCAGCTATGGCCGCCCTCATGTAATCAGTTGCCAACAGTGACTCTATCATATTAAACCCAGAATATATTCCTAGCAGCTCTAGAATTTCAGACCTGCTAACTGCCCCACATTAAAACAAATTACGGTTTAATAACTTCCAAGAATGACCAAATAGCAGCAACTGAAGCGACAGTAAGAAAAATAATGCTCAGAAAGCAAATATCTGGTAGGGGAACTTAAGAGGGACGCAAAACGCATCTTCTGACAGGGCTGTCAGCTTGTAAAACAGCTGCATAGTGTATGTTTCTCGAACAGGAGTCCAATGACATCACGTGTAAAAGCAGCGGAAACAAGGGTGTGGAAGCACACCGACAAATTTTTAATTTCTTTTTTAAACGACTTCCTGATGTCCAATCCAGTTATTTTAATCACCATGTTGTTCAAAAAGGTCTAAACATCGACTTAAGATAATAAACAAAAAATCGGTTTTTTAAGCGGATCCAGAGGCAAGTTACGTTAATGTGTTCTCCAGCGAATCACGTTTCCTCATAATGCGCCCAAATTAGGTCAGTTGTTTCTTCAGTATCGGACTTTCCAAAGAGCAAGCTGGTTTTATTTGCTGTTTTACTGACATGTTCGTTCTCTTTGCTGTCCATAGAACTCTTAAGAAGTTTTCTTCAACACCCCACTTCAAAAATGTCTGTTCTTCACCGGACAGCTTTTCTTATTGTCCAGTTCTCACGTCCGTACATCACTACCGAAAAGATCATAGCCCTTCCTATACGGATCTGCGTTGTTAAAGTTAAGTCTCTGCTCCTTAAAACATTGTCGAAGTTGAGCATTGCCCTTCTGCCAAGTAACAAGCATCTCACCAAGCAGTCACCATCAGCAGGAATCTTGAGTTGAAATAACTGAACATTGTTTCACCCCCTATGTGCCGTGAAGTGATAGGTATAGTTACAGTTTTAGTTTTCTTGACATTCATCATAGACCTGCTTTGCGCCTTCTGCTTTTGCATTCAGTAAGAGGATGTTTTAACTCTTTTTCACTTTCCGCCATCGCTATAGTATCATCTTCTTATTTAATGTTATTTATATTTAAGTAGCAAGTATAAATATAAATAACCTTAGGAAATGGTAATCGAAGTATCAACCAATAAATGAATATTCCTTCCTCCTACTTATATCTCCTGAAAATCTCATGAAGGGCACCACTGAGGCAAAGGGTGTTCCAGTGCTCCGATATAAACCACCAATCGTCTCCGTAGCCGAAGCGACATATTACTCCACTGAAGTGAATGGCTCTTATTGCACACCATCATGATGAATGAAGTAACCATGTGTAGGGAGATCGGCTGTTTTGTTAACATTGTTAATTTAAACATGCCCGTGAAGGCAACGAAAGAAAAACGACTTTTGTAAACGTTACGCTGAAATTAATGACGCGAATTAGATCCGATTGGATTGGATTGTTTAGAGGAAGAGAACAATCATCGAGGTCATCGGTCTCATCGGATTAGGGAAGGACGGGGAAGGAAGTCGCCCGTGCCCTTTCAGAGGAACCATCCCGGCATGTGCCTGGAGTGATTTAGGGAAATCACGGAAAACCTAAATCAGGATGGCCGGACGCGGGATTGAACCGTCGTCCTCCCGAATGCGAGTCCAGTGTGCTAACCACTGCGCCACCTCGCTCGGTTAGATCCAAACTTAAGCCCTTAGAAGAGCAGTAGTTTCGTAGTTAGATTAAAGTGAGGTAATTGTTGATTTTATGCTGTTAAAATTCAGGAAATTGTTAGGTCGAATTTATACAAATATCAATTTAACAATTTGAAAGTGTTTGCCTATGCCAGAGGCGTAATAAGGCCAGTCAATTAAAACCAAAATTGTCGAATCTGGAAAACAATTCGGGCAGTTGCTAATTTTTTTTACAGTGGTAGGAGAGTGTGCGATGATAGAAATTCTGCCTGGTGAGGGATGAATATAGCAGTCGAGGTGCGTTTGAAGGTCACTTGAATAACTCAAAAAGTTTGACCTGAAGCGAAACGTATACCTACACAAATTCAACTACAATACATTTCTTACGAAACGGTCCTGTTAGTTTTCCCTGTAGGACTAACAGTCAGCGCGTATCGAGCAAGCGAGGGAATATGAAAACATCGCGAGTAGTTTTTCAAGAACCGCTGATATAGCATTGCGGGTTGCATAAAACAACATCGTTAGGGGCAGCTGAATCAAAATAGTTAATATATCAACGTTATTTATCTGTTATAGTAACAGTGGGTCAGATTAAGTAACGAAAGTTAAAACACACTTTCATAAGAATGCTTTGGCAGAAAAATTTCTAATTCCTATGGTTTAGTGGTTCTGCGTGTAAATTCAAGAAACGCGTCGGGTTTATGGTTTGCGTCAGGTGTGGTCAGCGTGTGAACGTGCACCTTTAGCTGGCTGGAATGTTTCCTATAGATGATCATCGCGGGGTGATACACGTAAAAATATAAACTGACGTGGCAAAATTTTCTGTTGTAACAAGAATAGCCTACAGGTACTCCCGTAACTTTTCAATGAAGTGTACTTTTTAGCGAGAAATTCTAGATTTCTTTGCCGAATAGTTGCTAGCTGACGCTTTTCGTTGTCTACGTCCTAGCTAGCAGAAAACGCCAGACGGCAACAAACAAAAGTATCCGCCTCAAGTGCCTGTTGATGGTGGGTGGGGGCTACCCCCCTCTCTGCCCCCTTTACGATTTTAATCACGGCCCGGTCGCACCCCGGCAGCCGTCTCGAGTGTCGCTGCTCCTTACTTGTTTGCAGCGACAAATGTTTAATTGGAATAGTTGTCTGGATCGCGCCGCGCCGCTTTCACAAGTTCGGTAATTTAATCCTGCAGCGGACAGGGGCACGCCGCGGCCCCGGCGTTCGGAGAGCGGTCACCGAGTTTGTCCTATAGTCGGTGCGCGCCGGGCTGTTTTCGCTTATTTCCAGTCCTTAGTTAGCTGCTGCACCGAGGCGTGCTGTACTCCACTGCGTGGACTTCGGAACCCGCTGTTAATTCTGTCTGGCCAGCGCCAAACATCGAGGGAGTAGGACGCCGCTAACAGCGTAGTGGTACATTTCTATAACGCAGTAAACAAGCAGGGTTTACATACAATATTTGTCAGGGAATCTGCGACAAGTTGATATACAGGTCACTACGGACACATCTCAGTACAGTAAATTTGTTGCCAAACTCGCAGCTTGGCTTCAGGAAAGGAATGTCCACCAAATGAGCTATCTATTATTTTGGGTGTGAGGCACTAATAGGCGTAAACGATTGGTTGAGGAGTGTAGATATTTTCCTTAATTTAACAATAACGTTTTGAGGCGTAGCGCCTTCGCTTCGATCCTCTCACTTGTTAGGACGATATCGCTATAGGCATGAGTCATCGACAGATGTCACCAGCAGACATGGAGTTATAGAGCTGCACATAGTTGTACTAGTAGGCGGCAGAGGTCAGCAGTTGACGGACAGTGCTAGCAGTCGTAGGTTATGTTTGATTAATATTTAATGCATTTGCATAATTATAATTGTTTTATATATGTAGTAAATTAGCAGTGTGAGTGTTGTATGAGTGAAGAAGAACAGAAGTAAATAAAAATTGTTTTGTTTATTCACAAAGTACCAGTTAAACAATACAGGGCATTTACTACAATTAAATGTGCAGTCAGTTTATGGTACTAATAAATCGTGAGTAGAACACAAATTAATCGGTAATTTCAGAAGGAGTAATTTTATATTTGATACTTTTCCAAAATTATTTATTTAGCAGTTGCCGTAGAAAGAAATGTTTTACTATGATTGGTCATTGAAGTAAAGCGCGGGTTAGCGCGGAATAATACTGCAACCTGATTTGCTGTTTGTGATATCAGCCAATCAGAATAATGCAGGTTCGCGCCAATCTATGCTGGGAACAAAGCCTTTGGTGTGATGTAGGGGGGTCAGGGCTGAGGGTTCGAACTAGTATCATCTCACTGAAAGCAGCTCCGACGAAAGTACTGTAATATCGCGGAAAAATGCTAATTATGAGTTCGCGAAGTAGCACAAAGTGCATTTAAGTGAACGGTATAGTGGAAGTGGTGTGGGATTTCGGACGGCATATCAAAATTATTGCTTTTCACTGTTAATTAAAACCGCATGGCGTGTTGTGCGATCTAAGACTGGAACAGGTATTACGTGTAGAGCAGAGTGCACCACATTTGAGCGAGCATTTTCATAACTAAACGATCCGGTGAACTCTATTAACTTCGGTAACAGGTGTAAATACCATAAACTGGCTACATGTGTGATTGTGGTGTGAGTTCGAACTTTACATCGTGTTGCCAATTAGTACTGACTTGGCAGTATTAACTGTGATCTTTATCGTAAAAATACACATGAAAATTTATATTACCAAGTTAAAACTTTTATTTCAGTAGCTAGCCGCATCCCGTTTACCGAACAATTCCATGTCTGTTGCGACCTGCAATAGACATTAGTGGTCTAGTATTTTCTACTACAGCTTTTAGCTAGACAAATGAACAATGCTGGACACTGGCAGGGCGGCAAAAAGGTAACGTGCCACGCCGCAGTTTGATTGTGTGGGCAATGCAACACTTTAGTAAGATAAAATAAGTTTAGACAGGCTAAAAGTGACGATAATATCATTGGCCTGTCCCTGTTGCGGGGATCGCATAATGTGCGAGCAGAAGTGATGTGGACAGTGCGGCGTATGAAGGAGGTTTGGATCGGTCCGAGAAGCGTACACGGATAGCCGAAGCCGTTGACGTGACCGCTCGCGATAAGCAGGAAATCCAGGCTCGTTTCTCGGTCCGGTACAAATTTTCATATGTTGCTAGTAAATCGTATAGTCATTGTACGACCGTATTCGCAATTTCCTAATACATTTCATAATTTCATATGGCTGTCAATCGTCAGCAGTGTCTACTGCTGCGGACATGCATCCATGTCCGAAACTACATTACATCAAACTATACAAACACTGTAAAGTATGGACACTGCCTTATTGTAAGCCAACTTGACAGGATTCCTTGTAGCTCATTCCTTGTATTATGTACAGATGACCTTCATAGTAGCCGAGAACTTTCCTGTGAAATGTGCTATTTATTCGCATACTTTCTCACGATCATTTCCTATGATATTAATTCTTTAATTCTTTTGTTTATAAATGTTCTGATCAGCATTCTGTAAACTATGTCCTGACACGTTCCATGGCGAAAAAACTTTGGGTGACATGGTGGTATGGAAGTTGATAAATATGTAATTGACGCTGGCAAATAGGACAATGTTTTCTGTACTAAATACACATTTCTCTGCACTGTGACATGCCCCAGTAGGCTCCATGAAGCATCTTCATGAAGATGCCGTTGTTACATAAAAAGCTGCTCGGGGTAGCCGCGTGATCTTGGACGCCTTGCCACGGTTCACGCGGCTCCCTCCATCGGAAATTCGAGCCCTTCCTGGGGCATGGGTGTGTGTGTTGTCCTTAGCGTAAGTTAGTTTAAGTTGTGTATAAGCCTAGGGACCTATGACCTCAGCACTTTTGATCCCACAGGAATTTACCAATTTATACAGAAAAGTCGCAACACTAGAAAACTAGCGAAATGCATAAATACCTGCATAGTTTCAACGCTTGCTGTGGGGATTGCAAATTTACCCACAAATAAGTAGAAGTGGGCTGAAAGACCCATTATTGTATCACTGTACAATTGCAGAACAATCATTGGAAGCAGTCACTCACAGAAAATGTCTAGGAGTACGTGTACGTAGTGATTTAAAGTGGAACGACCACATAAAACTAACTGCAAGTACGTCAGATGCTCTGACCGATATCCAGTGGAAGAATCCTCAGTAAGTGTAGTCCACTCATGAAGGATGAAGCTTGAAAAATTACCGGTCTACCGTTACTTGAGTATTGCTTGTGAAGAAATAAAAGTTAAATTAATTACACAAAAAATAGTTTTGGCAACAAGAACTGATTATCTTACGGAAGTCTCAAAATAAATCTCATTCTAAATGAAAATGTGTAGTTACAGTGGTGCGAAGTATACTGTATGGTATCAAAATGGGTCGGAGAGCAAAACACAGTGACTTCTAACGTTGGCTAGGCACTGGATGTCACCTGACTAACAGATCCATCAGGAACATTTCAATCCATCATATAAAACTGCCCAAGTCGACTGTTGGGGATGTGATAATGAAGTGGAAACGCGAAGAAGCGACCACAGCTGAACACTGTCAGACGTCATTGCTGACGGACAGTGACTGCCGAGCACTGAGGACGGTGGTTCTAAAAAATCGTATGAAGTCAGTGGAAATAATCAATCGTCAGTTCCAAGTGGTTCCAGTAGTCTAGCTAGCAGGATGACAGTGGGTAGAGTGTTAAAAAGAAAATGGGGTACAATGCTCGAGCAGCTCCTCATAAGCTATACTTTTCTGTAATCACTCCTAAGTGATATTTGAGGATTTGTGAATAGCGGCGTCATTGGAAACGAATTATTTTGGAGTGATGAATCACGATATAACTTGTGGAAGGTTAGCCGAATCACCGGCAAACAGCGAAATACGGAGGAGCTGGTCTGACGGAGTGTGGATCTCTTTCGTGCTTAGGATGAGGTTGCCTTACAGTGCTGAAGACACTGCGAAAGGATATGAAAACATTTTAGAACATTGACTGATTGTATCAGCATGATAACCCACAGTGGCATAAAGCTGCTTCTGTGAGGCAATGATCTGTGGGCAATAACATTCTTGAAATGGACTGACGTGCCCAGAGCTTGGACCTGAACCCAATGGAACTACTTTGGGATGAGTTAGAATGTCGGCTTCGCCCCAGCACGCAACATCACTACCTCGTCTGATTTCGGCTATTGAGGAAGAATGGGCTGCCTTTCCTCCACAGACAACGTCACAACATTGAAAGTGTTCCCAACAGAGATCAATCGATCATAAAGGCAGAGGATGTGTCTGGGCATTTTTGATCAGATTGGTCGGATTGCACATTATGTGAACTAGTACATCGTGATATCAGCTAGCGCCAATTGGCGGATTCAGATGATTCCCTGCCACGAAAGGCAACCCACAAGTAACGTTTGCGATTTTAGACATCAGTTTTATACCACACGACCTTTACTTCGAGTTTTCTGCCTTTCTTTAATCACCACCAAGTGGTTCCTTCTGTTTTAGCAAGTAGTGGTTGCCCCGAGAGGAGACGGCGAGTCTAAAACTGAGAAAAAATTATATCGCTGAAAGGGCCGCGGAGGATTTTTTTAATAATGCTCCCCTTTTGTCTCTGCCCTTCTTCGCTTAAGACGTGCGTTTCAGAAACAGCGCTGCGTTAGGGCTTACTTCCAACCACTTCGGCGAGGGAGAGGGCATGCTCAGAGAAGGCAGGAGCTTTGTTAAAACTTGTGCGGAAGTTCTCTGGAATACCGTTTCCACGGCCGATTCCGAAGGCGCGCTCTTCGCCTTCGAAAGTATTTCGGCGGCCAAGTAAAGAGAGAAAAATAAAAAGGCAAGGGGTTTCTTCCGAATCCTTTTACACGGAAGCGCGGAAATGTTACCGTAACAAACTGTTGGTACAAGAATTTCATTAAAATATGTATCGGGCCAGCGGCCGCGTTCGCAGGGAGAAGTTTGGCCGCGAGTGCGCATTGTTTGAGTCCTGCATCGGTGAAGAATACTCCGGAATGTCAGGCCGGCTCTTTGGGAGTCCCGCCGCCCCCCCCCCCCCCCCCCCCCACTTTCCCAGCACACCACCGCCTTCGTCCGCGCACCACTCCAAACGTCCTCATTTCCTGCGCCCGCAGTCGGTCGCCCCCGTTATCTGACGCGAAAGTTGAAACTAGGGGGAGGAGGAGGGGAAAAAAAAGGAAAGAAAAAGGATGAACGGGGGCGCACTCTGGTGAGGAATATTTGCACTCCTAAATTTCTGGCGGAGTCGCAGGATTGCACGGATGGCAGACGCGCAGCCGCGTGAGCGAGGATACTCTCCGCAGAGTTTGTGTGTCGGACTGCGCGCTCATCTTGGACGCTGTACGTTGCGAGGCGAGCTTGCGCTCTTGTCTACGTAAACACACTTCTCCTTATTCGCGCAGGGAACAGTTTGCCAGTCCAGTCTGTGCACCGACATTACCTGTCACAGCTGGCATCCGTCTACACGATGTTTCAGCTGACAACGGAGACACGTTAGCCTTTTCCACGCTGATCCACATAGTAATCAAACACAAACAACACTGATGTACGAGAGTTACACATAAAGTAATGCACCGCATTTTTTTCTCTCAACAGTTCTTTATTGAACATGATGAAAATTACACACACGAAAGAATGGTGTTTTATCTACACAACCTATTTTGCTACGCAATGTCCTTCCTGTTCTAAGGCCCTCCTCCAGCGCAAAACGTGGGCGTGTATGTCCTGCCGGTACCAATCCTTGTCCTGGTGGCGAAGCTAGTGCCTCACTTTGTGAACCACCCGCTCTTCGTCCTTAAAAAGCCTTCCACGAATCGCAACCTTTAATGGTCCAAACAAGAGGAAGTCCTTGAGAGCTAGGTAAGGTGCGTCTGGTGAGACAGCCATGGATGGTCTTCCCGATAGCTGCAAATCGTTGAGCTCTGCCTAACCGCCTTCTGATGACCTCACCCTCCGTGCCCAGCGACCAACTGTACTTCTGTCGACAGCAGATGCTCCATAGACATTGCACAAGCGTTTGTGAATATTCCCCACAATTTCTTTCTCCCCAATGAGAAATTCTATGACGGCACGTTACTTGTAGCGTACATCACCTTCAGACGCCATTTTGAAACTGTCCTGCAGCTATCTGTCAGAAGTGACGGAAACTTGGCGCGCTCACTCGGGAGACTTCAAATATTACATATGTAACGTTTCGCATTTGTAGCATTGTTTTCGACTGAGAAAAAATACGATGCATTACTTTCTGGGCTACCCTCTATACTGGTGGCCGCTCTATCCATCACAGAGAAACGTAGCTCCAGTAATTTACATACCGCTGATGGGATGTACGTGCAAGAAGTTACAACGACATCCACTATTTCATCTGGGTGCTCCAGTTTTCATGTCAGCCACTGAACTTTTGCTGTTTGTCTTGAGTTGGTGCCAACAGATGTCGGGACAAGTAATTGGCTTTTGTTAATACAAATCTTAGCCAGGTCAACAGCTTGTAATTATGTGAAATTGAGTTGTTTCAGCGAATTGCTAGGTATGAGCGTTTGTAAAAAGTATATAATGTTATGCGTATGGAAGAAGTATATAATGTTATACTATCGATTGTTGTCAGTAATGCCTAAGTATAGTAATTTTGCGTTTGTGCTAGAACGATTGTGCGGATTATATGTTTATTGCATAACATCAGCCTTTAATGGACGGTATTATTTGCTCGCTCTATCACTACTTTCTGTGCAAGTTTGTAGGGGAAAACTTTGATGCATATCAGTTTTTTTGTATGCAGGACTAGCAGAAAATCGGATTCGTGCTCCGTTTGTCAGTTCTGATTTGAGTGACATTTCCTCAGATGATAAATCTCTGCTTTGCCCTTCATATAGTCACCAGCAGACGACTCATCTATGATTTTATCGCCGAAGAAGTTCCTGAAGCGCCCAGAACTTCACATTGTGTTACAAAAAACGCAAGCCCACTGCTGTTCTGGAGATGAAATTTCACTGAGCAGCTTTAAGTTCAAAACCAGAAAATAGACTCTGTTTACTGTCCTTAACAGAGTTTTCAATTGTCAACTGCTGGTCTGAGCGCAGGGATCACTACCGGGAAAAGCAGACAGCGAATAAGAACATATTAAACTTTTGAAATTTAGGATGTCCTTGCCAGTGGCTATTTTGACTTGTCCGGACAGAAAGAGGAGTGCAGGAAATGGTGAGGCACTACTAGAAGATATTAAGGCACCTCAAAAAATATATAAATGTACACACTTCGTTCAATATCATGTGTGGGCAAGTGATGCGACGGGCACCTTAACTGGACTACAGCAGATGACATTTTGTCACCAAGAAGAAGTGTTACTTCGAATAAACAACTAATTTTCCTCGTAAAATGAAATATGTGGCAATAAGTCAGAAGACAAGGTGAAATAAAGCTTGATTCACACCGTCGTGCTAGTAGTTTTTCCATTAAAATTTTAGTGACAATGTTTTACTATTTTTTCCTCGTCTAATACGCCAAAATGTACACAGAATTCAACTTAAGGAGCTATTTTCATAAAAATGTTCGGGATGGAAGGGGTTAGGATGTTACGGTATGGAGCAGAGTGAAGTGGCAAGCATCATATCGACATCTGCTCTTTCCTCATCGGTTTGCCCGGAACAACCGTTCCAAACGACCAGGAACAATTTTTTTTTCCAAAAATAAAATATAGCGGTTCAAGAGGGACGGCTTCCACGCAGGTGACTCTCCATCCACTACCCTCAAAATAACCACATTTGAATGCCTGATTTACACCTACTATTAAAGTGACGCCTGTTCTCATGGCATTCTGCAATGGCACCGTGAGGTACCGATCGCACACGACGCAACATATGCTGCGTAGTGGCATAGTCTACAATATAGCGTCAGGTGATTTGATTCGTGAGGGTGTAACTGTTACTGTGCAGATTATGGCATTAGAGTTGATGCAAGAGATAATGCAAGAAAACGAAAACGCTGATGTTTTGAAAATGTACTTCGCGGTAATAGAATTGGGACGATAAGTACACTTACAAAATAATAACACTAGACGACGACATACTGTCTGCTACGGCTACCCAATAACCAACTGACTTGCAAATATCATCTGCAGGCGTACCAGTCTACCGAGACTATTTTATTCCGTTCGTTGACCTAGGACTTTCGAATACTTCTAATTATTCCTTTTGAAACTGTCATTCTTGCGTTGGGAACCGAGGAATACCTGTCTGGAAAGAAGGTAAATAGTTATAACAGAGTTACGAGTGCGAACGGGAACAGAGACAGACTTATTTTTGTTGGTTTAGTACGTACGTCATTAACTGTCTCTTCAGGCTGCAGCTGTCACTCTGTTCTGCCATATAATATGGGAGATCAATCCAGAAGCGAATTCCTGCTACTACAAAGCACTACGAGGAAGCGGCTGATTGACGGAATGGGTCATAAACGATTTTGTTTTGATGGTAGTTATTGTTTTTGGTGTGTTGTTCAGACATGAATGTTAAGGACGAGGGCAAGGCTCAAATGGCTCTGAGCACTATACGACTTAACTTCTGAGGTCGCCTAGAGCTTAAAATTAATTAAACCTAACTAAGGACATCACACACATAGATGACCGAGGCAGGATTCGAACATGCGACCGTAGCTGTCCCTCGGCTCCAGACTGTAGCACCTAGAACCGCACGGTCACTCCGGCAGGCACGAGGGCAAATACCAGCGTGTTGGTAAGACAGTGGAGGAGGCAGGTTGTGTGGAATCTCTGAGCTTGTCTGCACGTAGCAAAGGTAGCTGTAGATGAGATGTTGAAATATGATCAAAAAACCCGTTCCGAGTGCCGCGAGCATTCCTGAATAGAACTCACAGAATAAAATCACTCTAATCAACAACTGGAAGTCCTAGCGAGTCTTCAACTTTCTGTTTCAAGTCAAAAGGGAATCTTTTTATTATATTTTGTGGGGCATGGAGAGAGGCTGATGTTGTCTTGTAGAATGATTCTAAGTGATCAGTCCATTTCAGATTTACATCTATTGTAACTTCTAGACTCTTTACTGAGGGCAAAAAACGTGACGTTTGCCCCACTTCGGTTTACAGACAGTAGACATTCTAGGTATTTCACTCTAATAAACCTTTAATCACCAACTGTGTTTTGGATGAATTGCACCTTAACTTTCATCAGCATACATGTGACTTTTACACTAGGACAGAACTGATGACACTTTACCAATGTACGATAAAACAGTAGAGGATCTAATACCGAGCGCTGTGAGATGCCTGAGAAACCTTGTATCAGGTGCCCATATTGATAATGCACACTGGTCAGCGCTGAAACCATCTTATACTTGTGATCGATAGGGTACATCTGTTTACATATTCCACTGCCAACTGGACGTCATCAGCATACATGTGACTTTTACACTAGGACAGAACTGATGACACTTTACCAATGTACGATAAAACAGTAGAGGATCTAATACCGAGCCCTGTGGGATGCCTGACATTACTTATCTCCATTCCGACTTGATAGAGCCGGGCCTGATGGCGATGGTAATGATCCAAAAGAAGAAATCTGCTTTTTACGAACACTTATAAGTATGGTGTGTATGGACAGTATTTGAAGACCAAGATGTAAGATCCGCCAGCGGCTGAAGCCGGGCGGAAGGAGAGAAACGGCAGCGTCGGCCGGGGAGGGTGGTTTGGTCGGCGGTGCTGTTTACTGTCGGCGTCCGGCGTAGCTCGCGGCGGTGCGCGGTCCCTAGCTGGCAACGAGCCTTGTAGCGGCGCGTATCCTGCGGATTTTTATACACGGGAGTCTGCGCCGCTGGCATAAAAAGCTAAAGATACAGCGCGCCGCAGGAAGCTGTCGAATTTACGATATCGAATCTGGTACGTGCGGCGGCGCGTCGCACCGCGCAGGCGCCGTGCAAGGCGGATACGCCAGCGGTGGTGGTGTAGGCGGCGGCGCCAAGTCCCACACCGTCCTAGCGCTGCAGCTGAGTAGTAGGTGTTGCGTCAGCATCAAGCTTTTCAAGGATGGCGAATATAAAGCTACGAGGTCACCGACGATGGTGTTTTGATTCACTACCTGCTATTTACACTACTGTCCATTAAAATTGCTGCACCACGAAAATGACGTGCTACAGACGGAAAATTTAACCGACAGGAGGAAGATGCTGTGATATGCAAATGATTAGCTTTTCAGAGCATTCATACAAGATTGGCGCCCGTGGAGACACCTACAACGTGCTGACATGAGCAAAGTTTCCAACCGATTTCTCGTATACAAACAGCAACTGACCGGCGTTGCCTGGTGAAACGTTGTTGTGATGCCTCGTGTAGAGGAGGAGAAATGCGTACCATCACGTTTCCGACTTTGATAAAAGTCGGATTGTAGCCTATTGCGATTGCAGTTTATCGTATCGTGACATTGCTGCTCGCGTTGGACGAGATGCAATGACTGTTAGCAGAATATGGAATTCGTGGGTTCAGGAGGGTAAATGGGACTCCGTTTTGCAGTAACAATAATAAAAATAAACAGAATCAACCAGTTAATTTCCATGCTCAGTACATAATTTTTATCAATATATTGTACTGAGAGCACAGTGTAATTTGAATACAGGGCGTCTAAATTTTACCATCAGATTTTCGCGAGAAACTACACCGTCTTTCTTGCAAGTAACTTCCCCGAGAATTTATGTTACAGTTTTACGTTGGCTGCACCGACCTGTTACGATCTCAGCATCACATCTGCGAATTATTCGATGTTTGACGTCATGCCTACTGCGAATACACTAGAACTGGTCACACTAGTGTCTTGTATGTGATTTCCTTTACAAATGCATTGCATCGTCACAGATCCGTTTCAGTTGGCTTCGCACTCTTTCATATCGCTTCTTTGTATTACTCCAAACTACTTACACGAGGTGACGAGCTCAGGCACTGATGATCTTGTAATTTGATGTTCTTCCTCGCCATCCGGAGTCGCCGAGCGGTTCTAGGCACTGCAGTCTGGAACCGCGTGACCGCTACGGTCGCAGGTTCGAATCCTGCCTCGGGCATTGGCTATCTGTGATGTCCTTAGGTTAGTTAGGTTTAATCAGTTCTAAGTTCTAGGGGACTGATAACCTCCGAAGTTGAGTCCTATAGTGCTCAGAGCCATTTGAACCATTTTTTTTTTTTTTTTTTTTTTTTTTTTTTTTTGTTCTTCCTCTATTGTATCTTTCCAGACATTTAAGGAGAGTTGCCATTCATTATACGAAATGGAAGTTTTGTCCAAGTCTTTCTGCTTTTCATTGCGATAGTCAAACAAAAAAAATGATTGAAATAGCTCTGTGCACTATGGGACTTAACCTCTGAGGTCATAAGTCCCCTAGACGTAGAACTACTGAAACCTAACTCGGCCACAGCGGCCGGCTAATCAAACGACCAAAGCTCCCTGTACACAACAGTATCGCCAGAAAACAATCTTAAGAGTCCCGCCAATTACTCGTTTGCGTATACTGAGAATTTTGAAAGTCCTACACGGTCCAGTCACATTAATGTGATCACTGCTTATGTTCGACGTCAAAGTGTGCAAACCATTCACAGACGGCAGAGGGCAGCATTTACAGTGGAAGATATATGGAGCTTGTTGAGAAGACGCGGAAAATAGTGCAGTCGTGCCGTAATGAGGAAACGGGAGCGATTTATCTGACGTCCAAAAGATCAAACGTGGAACCATTTCCGAAACGGCTGCGGACGTACGGAGATGTGTACAAACAAATAGACGTGCAACAGTTGAGCAACTAACAGCACAGATGAACTACGGGGCTTCGCAACGAGCGTTCAGCGAACGTTTCTACGTATGCGCCCTTGCAGTAGGCGTCTCGTTCATCCACCGATGCTGACAACTGTTCTTCGACGATGAAGACTGGAATTTACACATCAGTACCGCAACTAGATATCCATTGAGTAGCGACTGGTGGTCTTTTCAGATAATAAAGTTTTACGTTGCATCACCCACCGTTGGCGTGTGCGGCGTGAAACCACTGAAAGGAAACACATTGCAACAATCGTCGGAAGGATGCAGGTCGAAGGAATTCCCTAAGTGATTTCGTAATTCTGGAAGGAACAGTCGATCAACGGAAGTATACATCTCTCCTTAGAAACAGTGTCCAATATTGCATGTAGTTTGTTTCACCTTCGCACGGTGCCATCTGCCAGCAAGACAATGCAACGTAACACACAATTCGAATTGTAAGTTGGAAGAGCACCAAGATTAGTCTATCGTACTGCTCTGGCAACCAAACACATGGGATTTAACCGAATCGACCACCTCATTAATGTTAGGGGTGTTTCTCGTAGCTAGTATGTGGTTTCCTTACTTCGATTAAGAAAAACGCTAAATGGAGAAGCATATAAACACGGTTTAGAGAACTATGTGCTGCATACGACAGAAGAACAGCTCGGAGACGACGTTTGTTTATCAGCATTACAGTACAGCATGTCGTAAAGTAGTGTCTAGGAGACAATGATCTGTGAACGATAATATTTGTGAAATGCACTGGCCTGTCCAGTGTCCTGACCTCCATCCAATGGAGCAACCTTGGGATGTCATGGACAGGTGACGTCAGCTGGTCAAGTAATTACCACCAGCAGCGGAATTGAGATGTTATTTTATTTAATTTTGACTACCAGTTTCGGCATTCCACTGTGCCATCTTCAGGCCCGATATGCATTCCTCAACAATAAACAATATTGTCACACAGTTTTTTGTAGCTAATATGTGGTTTCCTTACTTCGATTAAGAATTGCAATAAAGCCTTAGAATGAATCACTTGGAATATGATTTTTAATTCGCAACATCCAGGGATATATGGACTGTGTGATAATTTCTTTTATTTTCGAAAGTTATATATGGAACCTTGTAGTCGAATTAAATGGGGTGATGCTGGTGGAATTACATTAGGAAATGAGATGCTTAAAGTAATAAATGAGTTATGCTATTTGGGGAGCAAAATGGTCGAAGTAGAGAGGATATAAAATGTAGACTGACAATGGCACGGAAAGCGTTTCTGAAGAAGAGAACTTTGTTAACATCGAGTATAGATTTAAGTGTCAGGAGGTCGTTTTTGAAAGTATTTGTGTGGAGTGTAGCCATGTATGGAAGTGAAACGTGGACGATAAATAGTTAGACAAGAAGAGAATAGAAGCTTTCTAAATGTGGTGCAACAGAAGAATGGTGAAAATTAGATGGGTAGATCACATAACTAACGAGGAGGTGTTAAACAGAATTGGAGAGAAGAGAAATTTATGGCACAACTTGACAAGAAGAAGAGATCGGTTGGTAGGGCATATTCTGAGGCACCAAGGGATCACCAATTTAGTATTGGAGGTCAGCGTGGAGGGTAAAAATCGTAGACGGAGACCAAGAGATGAATTCACTAAGCAGATTCAGAATGATGTAGGTTGCAGTAGGTACTGGGAGATGAAGAAGCTTGCACAGGATAGAGTAGCATGGAGAGCTGCATCAAACCAGACTGTGGACTGAAGACCACAACAACAACAACAACATATGAAACCTGAAGATGGCGTAGTGGAATACCGAAACTGGTAGTCAAAATTAAATGAAATACCATTTCAATTACACAGCTGCTGGCGAATTTCATTGATAATAACCCTTGGGATGAGTAACAACAGACCCAGCGTCCACAATCTCTAATTTCTGTGGTTACGGACGTTCTGGAAAAATGGACCGGCATTCGTTCACAGACATTCAGACACATCATTGGGAGTGTCCCCAGCACAGTTTAGATCGTCACAGAAGCGAAGCTTGGATACAATCCGTACTGAAGTCTACTAACAGGTGTCTGGTTACTTTTCATATGATAGTGAAATACGCGTCGTCTGGACGCCAAAAAGAAAGAAAATACTTGTCAGAGAACTTATTGATGAGATTTGAGAACAAGCAATAATCTGAGATACTTCCAGAGTGACAGAAGGCGGGCCCGCATCTCGTGGTCGTGCGGTAGCGTTCTCACTTCCCACGCCCGGGTTCCCGGGTTCGATTCCCGGCGGGGTCAGGGATTTTCTCTGCCTCGTGATGGCTGGGTGTTGTGTGCTGTCCTTAGGTTAGTTAGGTTTAAGTAGTTCTAAGTTCTAGGGGACTGATGACCATAGATGTTAAGTCCCATAGTGCTCAGAGCCATTTTTTGACAGAAGGCGATCGAAGTTGGTTCGCAGAAAGCTGATTTCGAATCAGGCTTCCCGTGAGGGATCTAGCGACTGATCGCCTCACTGAGCAACGTTACAATATGAGGGCTGTCAGTCTCGTCGCTGCCTACCCAGTCTTCCGCTCAGCGCAGCCAGTCCTAACACTGTGGCGTACGGCCCGTACACACGGAGTCCTCTGGGACAGGCGTGACGAAAGAGCTAAGGGGGAAGGGGGGAGGGCGAGGAAATCTGGCGACAAACAAGAACGCCGAATTCCCGTCACGATCCCGCGGGGAATCCTCGGTCGCTCCTCTGTGGGGGGAACTCTGCCTGCCGCTGTCGAAGAATGGAAACCGAAGAATTCTCGCCTCGGCGACACTGCGTCTGCGGGAGAGTGTGTGCGGTGCGCTGCCGAAGCCTGCGACGGCCGCCGCCACGCCAGACGTCCAATAGCCGGGCACCGCCGGAATGCGACGCCAGTTACACCCGGGGCGGAGCGACGGATCGCTCGGCGCCCTCTCCGTGCCGCTGCTATCGGCCAGGCAGCCGCAGCACTTGGCGCACCGCTGGAGGAACTCGCGGCGGTGGCGGGGTAGCGGCGACGTGAGGCGGGCGGAGCGAGGCGCCGTTCGGAATGCATTTCAAACGGCGGCGGCGGCGGGGGAGGGGGATAAGGCGAGGCGACACGAGGAATTCAATTGGATGTGGTGCATGCGCCGAATGTATAAACCGCCGGCGCGGCTGCGGAATGCCTCATGTATATTCACACCCGCCGGTTTCAAGGGGACCGCCGCCTCCTCAAGAAGCGCAGCGGCGAGCCGACAGGGAGCAGGAGACGAGGAGGCGGCGACACTGAGACCGACGTGCCGCCAACTTTTCACCTTCCTCCTCTGCCCATCCTCCCTTCCCTCCCTGATATTTCTTTGGACTAATTTTCCTGTTGCCAAATCATGAAAGTTACTTTGCACGCTTCGTGTTCTGCCCTCCTCTCTCTCTCTCTTTCTCTCCCTCTCTCTATTTCTCTCTGTCTCTCTTACCACGATGTGCTCTGACGACTACTTCAGTATTTTTGTCTCAATGGCTGTAGTGAGATTAGATATTAGGCACGGGGGAGGGGTTTTACACAATTCCTTTCCCCCTTTCCCCCTCCACCCTCCCATCTTAGATATAACTTTTCATTATCACCCCTGCTTTAATGTGACACATATGCCTAAGATTTTTATGACAGTAAAAATTACAGTAAAATACGTATAATATTTTAATATACACAGTGGGTCAAAAAGGATTTACAACATTGGAATGATATAGAAACTCAATGCAACTTACAGAATCGGTAGATGTATCATTTCGTATCAATCAATCTCATATCTAATTCACGTATTGCATCAGTACCCCATTCCGCCACCAGGAGCGCCAGCGTAGTGGACAGTTACAATGGCCACTTTCAGTTGTGCGGAAAGCGCTAACTCAGCTAACTTTTAACGTTGCTGCTGTGCCTATCCTCCCTTCCCTCCCTGATATTTCTTAGGACTAATTCTCCTGTTGCCAAATCATGAAAGTTACTTTGCACGCTTCGTGTTCTGCCCTCCTCTCTGTCTCTCTCTCTCTCTTTTTCTCAGTCACTCTTAACAGGATGTACTCTGGCGACTACTTCAGTATTTTTGTCTCTATGGCTGTAGTAAGATTAGGTATCAGGCACGGATGGAGGATTCAGTTGTGGGAGGGGTTTTACACAATTCCTTTCCACCTCTCCCTCTCCACCGTCCCATCTCAGATATAACTTTTCATTATCACCACTGCTTTAACGTGACACATATGCCTAAGATTTTTACACCAGTAAAAATTACAGTAAAATACGTATAGTATGCATGGTGGGTCACAAAGGATTTCCAACTTTGGAATGATATAGAAACTTCCTGACGCAACTTACAAAATCGGTAGATGTATCATTTCGTTGCAATCAGTCTCATGTCTAATTCACGTAGTGCATCAGTACCCCATTCCGCCACCAGGAGCGCCACCTTAGTGCACAGTTACAATGGCCACTTTCAGTGGTGCGGAACGCGCTAACTGTGTGTTTTGGTTTCGTGAAACGAGCTCTGCAACAACTGTTCCGAATAAAATTCCCACCGAATAGGCTAAGAACATCCAAGCAGGCCTTAAAATTTACTTTTGGCACAAGAACTGTTTTGAGATGGGTTTTTCACTGTGACATGATGGATCATCAGGTGGCCCACGTGTTGGTCGCGCAGGTTAGAGAGAGCTTTGCCCGCAGTTCACAAAAGTCAACTCGTTTGGTGAATACTGCGTAGCCGTTTACGCCTGAAATCATATAGATTCACAATGGAACAGCACATTAGTGATGCAGATAAGGTTGCTCGTGGGGGATTGTCAGCGGAAATGTTGTACCCGATAGAGGACCACGAGACGTTCCTGAACACAAGGATCTTCAGTGATAAGTTAACATTACATATCAGTGGCATGGTGAACTCCCACAGCCGGAGAACACGATGCTGCGAAAATCCACATGCAACTCTGGGACACGTTCGTGACAGCCCCAAAGTTGACGTGTTTTGTGCCCTTAGCAGATTGGAAGTGTACGGCCCTTTCTCCTTCGTGGATAAAACTGTCGCCGGTATTGTATATCTGGAGGTGCTTGAAAACATTTTAATTCCGCAGACCGATGAAGATGACCGATATGAGGAGGTTTACTATCAGGAAGACGGTGCACCACCTCATTTCCTCAAAGAAGTTCGAGGTTTTCTCGATAAGCGCTTCCCAGGTCGGTGGACAGACCGTGAAGGACCAATTGCGTGTCCATCTCGGTCCCCAGGCATGCCACCGGTGGATTTCAATCTCTGGGGTTTAATTGAAGATCGTGTGTATGTTACTACCCTATCAAAAAATTTATCCGACCTGAAAAATCGAATTTACGCTGCTGTTGCTTTATTTACGCCCGATTTTCTGCAAAGAGTGTGGTAAGAAACTGATTACCGATGTGACGTTTGCCGAATCACAAATGGTAGTCACATCGAACCAAAATGACACTTGACTCTTTTAAGTGAAACGTAAACCTCTGCTACAAAATGACACATCTATTGATTCTGCAAATTATCTCAATGAATTTCGACATCATTCTAAAATTTTAAAGTCCTTTTTGACGTACCTATACATGAAGTTTGGGTATTATGGAATACCATTTTTATTTGCAGTTGCATTTCAAAATTAAACTCGTTTCTAGCTCTGAAATACGCTATTTAACAATAAGTATTTGTGCTTCTATTAATAAAGTTTAAGAAACTTTATAATCATCGTCATCATCATCATCATTTTCACTTCAAGCATTTGGCCTATCATTAGGCCTTTTCTTGTTTTGCCTGTTACTATATCCATCGCTCCCTCGGTCTTCTTTGACGTCGTCTCCAAACTGTCTTACATCTTCTTGTCCAGAGAAGTAATCTTTCTCCAATTTTTCTTTCGAAATATTCATTTCAGTGTATTCCCGAATTTCGAAAGTTGTCCGCTGTTGTTTATCCATTTACTATTCTTAGAAACCTCATCTCTTTTGCCTACCATAACGGCTTATTGGCCCCTTTCTCCTATCCTAAGTTTTAAAAGGAGTCGGAGGCTAATATGGAATAGTTGGGAAATATGAAACAGAGTTTTAAAAATGCAGATAATCATGTAAATTTTGGAAACAGATTTTTGTACACAAAATACAATTCTGAGATTGCCCTTAATTTAAACTGTTAACAGAACTACGTATCTGTAACAGAAAAAGTAATTTGATTAGATAAGAAATCGATTATGTGTATTAAATGCGAAATAAGGCTCCGAAATAATTATTTCTATACGTAGTGGTTTCAAGAGATAACTACAAGAGAAGTAAAAGACTGACAGAATATAGGAACATACCTGTGGATAGAGCATCTCTTCAATGTTTTAATTGACATTACAAGTGCTCAGTATGGGCAGTTCTTTACGTGGAACGCTATAGAGAGAATTTGGGTAACGGGGTTTGCGACCGGCTGCAGTACATTTTAATTTCCGGCAAGGTACATTTTCCTAAGGAAGTGTGTAGTGAGTCGTTTTTTATTGACTCCATTTGTGAGTGGAACAAGACAGTGATTGACAACTAGTGGTACAGGATACCATCCAGCATACACCGTACGCTGACTTGCCGAGTGTGTGTATACACTGAAGAGCCAAAGAAACTGGTACACCTGCCTAGTATTGCGTAGGGCCCTCGCGAGCACGCAGAAGTATCACAACTCGACGTGGCATAGACTCGACTAATGTCTGAAGTAGGTGTGTAGGGAACTGATGCCACGAATCCAGCAGAGGTGCCCATAAACCCGTAAAAGTACGAGGAGGTGGCGCTCTCTTCTGAATAGGACGTTGCAAGACATACCAGACATTCTCAATAATGTTCATGTTTGGTGGTCAGAAGAATGTTCCTGGAGCCACTCTGTAGCAATTCTGTACGTAAAGGGCATCGCAGTGTGCTGCCGGAATTGACAAAGTCCGTCGGAATGCACAATGGGCACGAATGGATGCAGGGGATCAGACAGGATGCGTGTCAGGGGTCCCATATGAGTCCAACTGCACACGACCCACACCATTACAGAGCCTCCAACAGCTTGAACAGTCCCGTGGTGACATGCACGGTCCATGGATTCGTGAGGTTGTCCCTATGCCCACACATATCCAGCCTCTCGATACAATTTGAACCGAGACTCGTCCGATCAGGCAACATGATTCCAGCCAACAGTCCAATGTCGGTGTTGGAGGGCCCAGACGAAGCGTAAAGCTTTGGCTCGTACTGTCATCAAGAGTACACGAATGAGCCTTCGGCTCCGAAAGGCCATATCGGTAATGTTTCCTTGAATGGTTCGCAGGCTGACACTTGCTGATGGGCCACCTTTGAAATCTGCAGCATTTTTAGGAAGGGTTGCACTTCTTCCAGTTGAGTGATTCTCTTCATTCGTCGTTAGTCCTGTTCTCGCAGGATCTTTCTCCGGCCGCAGCGATGTCGGCGATTAATGTTTTACCGGATTCCTGATATTCACGGTACAGTCGTGAAATGGTCGTGCGGAAAATTCCCCACTTCATTGCTACCTCGGAAATGTTGTGTCCCATCTCTCATGCGCCGATTATAACACCACGTTCAAACCCACTTTAATCTTTATAACCTGCCAATGTAGCAGCTTAACTGGTCTAACAACTGCAGCAAACACGTTTTTTTCTTATATAGGCGTTGCCGACCGCAGCGTCCTATTCTTCCTGTTTACATATCTCTCTATTTGAATACGCATGCCTATACCAGTTCCTTTGGCGCTTCAGTGTGTAGGATCCATTATCTCGAGGCGGAAGATCAGCCCCGCGTCACAGGAAACTAGGAAATTTGGGCTGCCGTTCACAATAGCGGCCTGCATTAACAGACGGACGTGGTCCTGAAATGATACGGCGCAGTAGCAATGAAGTAGTTCAAAGACTGAAAACTCCAAAAGCAATAGTTGCGCATTAAAATCAAGAAGGTGACTAGTTTGTAGTAGGAAGAGCGCGTTTGTGGACAGCTGGGATTCAGAAATCGTGAAGGGAGCAGCAGAGACACCGGCGCCCTGGGAGCCCTGGGTGTAAGGTAAAGCAGAGCGGGGCCAGATATCGACCGGCGCCGTCAGCGGTGACCATCCATTCTCGTCACGCGCCAGCCGTCCAGCCGTCCAGCCGTCGCCCGCGAAACTGGAGGCGGACAGTGGGCCCGAGCCGGCCCGGCTCGCTCCTGGAGGCGGCGCTTCATCCGTCTCAATGCCCCGCGGGCGTCCAGCGCTCCCCTGGGGGCAGTACGGCCTGAGGCACGGCGGCGGGGGCTACGAGGACGCCGCCGTTGCGTTGTTTACGTGCTGCACTGCGCTGTCACTGCCGCACGTTCGCTACACATCGAGTGCTCGCAGTGGCAACCCGACGACCTGCGAAGCAAATTGGAAGTATTGGTAGACATAGTTGCAGGTCTGCACGGATTAGGATTCATCGCTCAACAATAAAGGAACATACAGGGTGTTACAAAAAGGTACGACCAAACTTTCAGGAAACATTCCTCACACATAAATAAAGAAAAGATGCTACGAGGACATGTGTCCGGAAATACTCGATTCACCGCCAGTTGGCCCAATTGAAGGAAGGTAATGTTGACTTCGGTGCTTGTGTTGACATGCGACTCATTGCTCTGCATTACTAGTATCAAGCACATCAGTACGTAGCATCAACAGGTTAATGTTCATCACTAACGTGTTTTTGCAGTCAGTGCAATATTTACAAATACAGAGTTGGCAGATGCCCATTTGATGTATGGATTAACACGGGGCAATAGCCGTGGCGCGGTACGTTTACATCGAGACAAATTTCCAGAACGAAGGTGTCCCGACAGGAAGACGTTTGAAGCAATTGATCGGCGTCTTAGGGAGCACGGAACATTCCAGCCTATGACTCGCAACTGGGGAAGACCTAGAACGACGAGGACACCTGAAATGGACGAGGAAATTCTTCGTGCAGTTGACGATAACCCTAATGTCAACGTCAGAGAAGTTGCTGCTGTGCTAGGTAACGTTGACCACGACACTGTATGGAGAGTGCTACGGGAGAACCAGTTCTTTTCGTTCCATGTACAGCTTGTGCAGGCACTATCAGCAGCTGATTGGCCTCCACGGGTACGCTTCTGTTCATCCAACAATATGTCAATCCTTATTTCAGTGCAAATGTTCTCTTTGTGGGTGAGGCTTCATTCCAACGTGATCAATTTGAAAATGTTCACAATCAACATGTGTGAGATGACGAGAATCCGCACGCAATTGTGCAATCACGTCATCAACACAGGTTTTCTGCGAACATTTGGGCAGACATTGTTGGTGAGGTCTTGATTGGGCCCCACGTTCTTCCACCTATGCTCAATGGAGCACTTTATCATGATTTCATAAGGGATACTCTACCTGTGCTGCTAGAACATGTGCCTTTACAAGTACGACACATTTCAGTCGAAGTGTTCGTACGCTTCTCAACAACAGATTCGGTTACCGATGGATTGGTAGAGGCGGACCAATTCCATGGTCTCCACGCTCTCCAGACCTCAACCCTCTTGACTTTCATTTCAAAGCTCTTGTCTACGCAACCCCGGTACCGAATGTAGAGACTCTTCGTGCTCGTATTTTGGACGGCTGTGATACAATACGCCATTCCCCAGGGCTGCATCAGGGCATCAGGGATACCATGCGACGGACGGTGGATGCATGTATCCTCGCTAACGGAGGACATTTTGAACATTTGCTGTAACAATGTGTTTGAAGTCGCGCTGGTACGTTCTGTTGCTGTGTGTTTCCTTTCCATGATTAATGTGATTTTAAGAGAAGTAATAAAATGAGCTCTAACATGGAAAGTAAGCGTTTCCGGACACATGTCTACATAACACATTTTCTTTCTTTGTGTGTGAGGAATGTTTCCTGAAAGTGTGGCCGTACCTTTTTGTAACACCCAGTATACGTCATGTAATACATGCATATATACGTCATGTAATTAAAAAGTGTACGGTTGGTGGATCATAGCCGATCAAATCGAGACGTGCCAGTCCCCGGTAAAAATGTTCATGTCTGGGGAGTTTGGTAGCCAGCGGAGGTGTTTAAACTCAGAGCAGTGTTCCTGGAGTCAATCTGTAGCACTTCTGGACTTGAAGGGTGTCGCATAGTCCTGCTGGAATTGGCCAAATCCGTCGGAATGAAAAATGGACACGCATGGATGCAGGTGATCAGACTGGATGGCTACGTACGTGTCACTTGTTTTAAGCGGTTTGTAAACCAACTGTTTTTTGGTGATACGTCGATGACACTTTCATAGTGTGGCCCCACGGAGAAGAAAAGTTAATGGAGTTTTTTCATCATCTTAACTCCATTCATGAGAATATTCGATTTACTATGGAACTAGAGAAAGATGGCTGCCTCCCATTCCTGGATGTTTTGGTGACGGCACGGTGGGACATTCTGTCTATCGTAAGACCACTCACACTGACCATGAGTGTACTTAAAACCCTTGTTCACAGAGCACATACGGTGTCGGACGCAGAGAATTTGCCTAAGGAACTTGCACATTTGAGGACGGTGTTCAGAGACAATGGGTACTCGACCCGGCAAATTTACAGGGCCTTCTCAACTAGACCCAGGAACCGGGAAATGGATAAAGAGGAGAACGCGCCAGCCAGGTCGCTAGCTTTTTGTCCTTCGTTGGAAATTTCTCCTTCAAGATATCGAGGATTCTTAATAATTTCCATGTCTAAGTGGTTTTTCGTGCGCCTTCTAAGATTTCAGATTTCCTAGGATCGATAAAGGATGATTTGTTACTGCGGAAGGCGGGAATTTACAAAATACCGTGTCAAAGTGGTATGGCTTATATAGGACACACAACACTTACAGTGGAAGAGCGTTGTACAGAACATCAACGTTGCACTCGCCTACTGCAACCCAATGAGTCTGCAGTTGCGGAACATTGTATTTCTAACGGACATTCAATGGAGTACAACAAAACTTCGATTTTGGCCACAGCAACAACTTTTTGGGACCCCATCGTCAAAGAATTCTTTGAAATACGCATTGCGGGAGATCTAATGAACCCTGCCAGTGGTTACCAATTGAATAACGCATGGAATCCCGTCATCTCGGAAATTTGCTCGAGACGAATACGCTAGAAGATTTCGATAGATGCGGTCAGCGACAATACCGACGGTAGCTGAGTATTGCAGTTCCACCAGCGAGGGCGCTGCCGCTGGGCGGTGTGGCCCTTCTGTCTCCGCGGCTGCAACGCATGCGCGGCAGTACCATCAGCGCACCATATATGCTGGAGCGGAGAACGTCTTCGTCAGTCCTCGTTCGGATCATCTGATGATGGCTGGCAGTTGTCCAGCCGAAATGTCGTGCAATGAAGTTTACAATGACCGGCTGCAAGCCCGAAATCTTTCAAACAGTTGATTCGCAGGGAAAATTTCAAATTTTACGTGCACCTGTCAGAGTCGTATCTAGACATATCAGGGGTTCCACAACACTTCAACTGCACTCGCCCTACACCATTACAGAGCCCCCAACAGCTTGAACAGTCACCTGCTGACATGCAGGGCCCATGGGTTCGCAAGGTTGTTCCTATACCATTGCATATCCATCCGCTCGATACAATTTGAAACGAGACTCGTCCCATCAGGCAACATGTTTCCAGTCATCAGCAGTTCTATGTCAGTGTTGACGGCCCCAGGCGAGGCGTAATGCTTTTCGTCATGCAGTCGTCAAGAGTACACGAGTAGGCCATTGGCTCCGAAAGCCCATATCAGTAATGTTTCGTTGAATGGTTCGTACGTTGACATTTGTAGATTGCCCAACACTGAAATCTGCAGCAGTACGCGGAAGGGTTGCTCTTCTGTCACGTTGAACGATTATCTTCCGTCCTCGTTGGTCCCGTTCTTGCAGGATCTTTTACCTGCCGCTGCGCTGTAGGAGATTTAATGTTTTACCGGATTCCTGATATTCACGGCACACTTCATTGCTACCTCGGCGAAGCTCTGTCCCATGGCTCGTGCGCCTACTATAGAACCACGTTCAGCGTCACTAAATTCTTGATAACCTGCCAATGTAGCAGCAGTTACAGATTTAATAACTGCGCCAGACACTTTTTGTCTTATATAGGCAGCGCGTATTCTGCCTATTTACATATTTCTGTGTTTGATTACACACGCCTATACCAGTTTCTTCCGCCCTTCAATGTAGAAACCAAATTGATAGTCACAACTGCTACTGACGTATCCAGGTCTTTTGAGTAACCGCTGTTATCAGGTCAGTAATTTCATTTAACATGATCAGTAATGGTCCAATCACATCACCAAGCGGAGAACCCGAAAGTACTTGCGTGTCAGTGCGTTTGCCAGCTGTATGTTTAAATGTATTGTAATTCTGTCAGAGACGGCAAAGGACTTGGAAGAGCAGTTGAACGGAATGGACAGTGTCTTGAAAGGAGGATATAAGATGAACATTAACAAAAGCAAAACGAGGATAATGGAATGTAGTCAAATTAAATCGGGTGATGCTGAGGGAATTAGATTAGGAAATGAGACACTTAAAGTAGTAAAGGAGTTTTGCTATTTAGGAAGTAAAATAACTGATGATGGTCGAAGTAGAGAGGATATAAAATGTAGACTGGCAATGGCAAGGAAAGCGTTTCTGAAGAAGAGAAATTTGTTAACATCGAATATAGATTTATGTATCAGGAAGTCGTTTCTGAAAGTATTTGTTTGGAGTGTAGCCATGTATGGAAGTGAAACATGGACGATAACTAGTTTGGACAAGAAGAGAATAGAAGCTTTCGAAATGTGGTGCTACAGAAGAATACTGAAGATAAGGTGGATAGATCACGTAACTAATGAGGAGGTATTGAATAGGATTGGGGAAAAGAGAAGTTTGTGGCACAACTTGACTAGAAGAAGGGATCGGTTGGTAGGACATGTTTTGAGGCATCAAGGGATCACAAATTTAGCATTGGAGGGCAGCGTGGAGGGTAAAAATCGTAGAGGGAGACCGAGAGATGAGTACACCAAGCAGATTCAGAAGGATGTAGGTTGCAGTAGGTACTGGGAGATGAAGCAGCTTGCACAGGATAGAGTAGCATGGAGAGCTGCATCAAACCAGTCTCAGGACTGAAGACAACAACAACAACAACAACAACAATGTTTAAAAGGCCAGCAGGAGAGAGACAATATGCTTTTTCCAAGGGCAGGAAAACTTCTTATTAACTCTGAGAAGTTGACGTCATTGTTTGTACGTCTGCCTCCAATGGCTGCCTGGTACGACGAGCAATACTCTGGCGACCCAATACGCCTGCGTCGGTTGGCTGCCCTTGTTATTAAACGCAGACAGCGAAACAGCGCACCCGGCCGTTAATATCGCGACTATGGGCTTCACACAAAGTTTCTGCGTGCCTTGTGTTTAAATGCACTGCGAAATGAACTTAAGGTAGTCTCTCGAAGGATGGCTTTACAAGTGTGCCTACTTCATTGCCTTTCCTTGCGTAAAGAGAGCGTTTTGTGACTTGTGTGGATCAGAATGTTATTAAAACTGGCCTTTTTGCAACTACTTCATCATTATAGACTGCTGGTAGCTAATCCGCTGGTATCACTTTGGATGCAATTCTCGGCGCCGCAGTAGTATCTGAATATATACCGAAAAGCCAAAGAAGCTGGTACACCTGCCTAATATCGTGTAGGGTCCCCCGCGAGCACTCAGAAGTGGTGCAACACGATGCATCATGAACTCGACTAATGTCTGAAGTAGTGGTGGAGTGTATTGGCGCCATGAATTCTGCAGGGCTGTCCATAAATCCGTAAAAGTATGAGGGACTGGAGATCAATTCTGAACGGCAGGTCGCTAGGCATCCCAGATATGCTCAATAGTATTCATGTCTGCACAATTTGGCGCCCAGCGGAAGTGTATAATCTCAGAATAATGCTTCTGGAGCCACTCTGTAGGAATTGTGGGGTGTCGCATTGTCCTGATGGAATTGCCCAAGTCCGTCAGAATGCACAATGGTGACGAATCTATGCAGGTGATCAGACAGGATGCCTATGTACGTGTCACCTGTCAGAGTCGTATCTAGACGTAACAGTGGTCCCATATCACTCCAAGTGCATACGACCCACACCATTACAGAGCCTCCACCAGCTTGAACAGTCTCCTGCTGACTTGCAGGGTCCATGGATTAATGAGGTTGTCTCCATACCCGTACAAGTCCATAAGCTCGATACTATTTGAAACGAGACTCGTACGACCAGGCAACATGCATCCTGTCATCAACAGTTCATTGAGGGTGTTGACGGGCCCAGGGGAGGCGTAAAGCTTCATGTCGTGCAGTCATCAAGGGTACACGAATAGCCCATATTGATGATGTTTCGTTGAATGGTTCGCACGCTGACACTTGTTGAGGGCCCAGCATTGAAATCTGCACCCATTTGCGGAAGGGTTGCACTTCTGTCACATTGAACGATTGTCTTCAGTATTCGTTGGTCCCGTCCTTGCAGGATCTTTTTCTGGCCGCAGCGATTCGGAGATTTGATGTTTCACGATTCACTCGTGACCTGCTCGTACGAGAAAATACGAACTTCATCGCTACCTAGGAGATGCTGTGGCCTATCGCTCATCCACCGACTATAAGACCACGTTCAGACTCACTCAAATCTTGATAATCTGCCTTTGTAGCACCAGTAACCGGTTTAACTACTGCGCCAGGCACTTGCAGACACGTTGCCAACCGCAGCGTCGTACTCTGCCTGTACTCTGTATTTGAATACGCATGCCTATAGCAGTTTCTTTGGCGCTTTAGTATTTCAAAATGGTTAAATTTATGTACGTTATCTGACTGTAGTTCGTGTAAACTACAAGTCACTTGTAGTTTATTGGTTCTGTATTTTGTGGGACTGAAACAGTCAGTTAACATCCCCAAAATGAATCTATAATCTGCTTCTGTATACAGTTTCATAAAGAAAGGCCAAATACGTTTGATTCATGTTATTACAATGGTTTGTTAACAGGTACCGTCGAAAACGAAAAGAAAAGAGAAAGAAAATAACCGTACGTACAGAAATGTGTGTTATAATGGTTAACAGCTCCAAATTTAATTTTATTTGGCAGAAGACACGGCAGGAAAACATCAAAGAAGGAAGCGGTCTTTACTTTAAAAACAGCGATATTCCACGTTCCAGTCAGTAACTACATACATTTTTCCGAAGTATAACACTCGTAAAAGTTTAGGTGACTCTTCACTCTTCAAAGGTTTTCTGCGTTGAAACTACTCACAATCCCTCATAAAAGTTAATCCGTGCTCCTGTACTTGCAGTGCGACAAAATCCAGGTCACCTGGTTTCGCATCTGAAGCCGACAACCTTATCGGATGATCCTTATCGAAGTGGCTGCCGATAAGGACAGCTGGGATGGAGAATAGGGGAAGTGGTAGGAGTGGGTGGAGGGAGACATCGCGGTCGGATATATCGCCGCCACAGCCGGACGGGATTTAAGTGAAGAGATACGTCACGGTCCGACGTCGTAAATCTCTCAATTTTTCTATCACCCCACTTCACCTCGGGGAATCGTAAATAAAAGATTCTCCGGTCGTAAGAATTTTGCCGCAGCTGTGCGGTCGGGCCTGTCGGAAACGCTCTGACATACCACTTGTGGTATTCGACCAAAACAGGAAAAGAAAAGTTAAAGTTCTCCAGAATGGCAGACGTTCGCTCTGGGTCATTTAAAGTCACATAAACAGGATCCGCGACAGTCTCGGAAACTTTAAGTTGCATGAGAGTATGATTTATTGACAAAGGGTTTACTTTCCGTAAGGGGAACCTCTTCTGTTACAACTAAAATGCAGTTGAGGTTTGACGATCGATGAAAATCTTAGACATTCTTGGACACCAAAGCTGTTTTCTTTAAATATCCCGATAAGCGATGAAGCATTCTAAAGAAACTTTCAGTAGGTGATGATATATACTGGAGGAAATAATTTTCTCTATGGCCAAGCCTTGCAACATTTTTAACTAGCTAATTATGTGAGATTCCTTTTGTATTTTTCATTGTAATGCTACCTTGTAGTAATGCTACCTTGTTGTAAAAACATGAATCAAAAGTGTTTGGAACCCATAAAAAGTGATACGGCAAACATCCATCTTTGGACTGAAACTATTTTGGTGATGACCTTGCTCTAATGACCGAGTGTACCTTTTTGGAGAAGTGCAGCCCACGTACATAGGAGACCGCGTACAGAACGCTTCTACGACATTATTTCGCCACTGCTCGTGTGTTGGGCACCCCTGCCAGATCCGATTAAAGAAAGACATCGAAGCAATGCTGAGACCTGGTGCTAGAATTGTTTCCCGTCTGTTCGGTATGCATAAGAGTATTACAGAGGAGCTCCATGAACTTCAAAGAGAATTCTTGGAGGGAAGAAGGCGATCTTTGAGGAACACAGTTCAGAGAATCCTCTTCTGCGACAGTTTCTAACGTTCATTTCGCCTAAAGGCCGTAAAGACACATTAACTTTGTACATAGCTATTCAGACAATCGTTTTATCCTTGCACCTTTACGAGAGGAACGGGAAAGAGATGGATTAGCAGTGGTACTGAGTAATAGAGCCATGCATGAACATCTTCCACCATGTGCTCCACGTTGTCTTCCATATGGTACATTTATGCTACACAAACATTTATTCAGTGGCCACTTTTCGCACCATACAGATACCATGTATAAATCATTTTTTACTTTTGATCATCTGATAATTTACAAGACGGTGAATGACAGCTTCCTTTGGGAATGTCAGATATTACTTGCCGGCCGTTGTGACCGAGTTATTCTAGGCGCTTCAGTCTGGAGCCGCGCGACCGCCACGGTCGCACGTTCGAATCCTGCCTCGGGCATGAATGTATGTGATTTCCTTAGGTTACTTAGGTTTAAGTAATTCTGAGTTCTAGGGGACTGATGACCTCAGATGTTGAGTCCCATAGGGCTCAGAGCCATTTTAACCATTTGAAGATATTACTTCTGTACCACTCGACAACTTGTACTGTGATATTTCTGACAGGAAACCAGGAATCCAGTCCCATAACTGAGACGATACACCATAGGTACGCAACTTGATCAGAAGTCATTTGTGAGGAACGGAGTCAAAAACCATGTGAAAATCTAGAATCATGGAATCAATCTGAGATGCCCTGTCGATGACACTCATTACTTCGTGCGGATAAAGAGCCATTTGTATTTCAAAATAACTATATTTTCTGAACCGGTGGTGGCTACCTGTCAGTAAATAATGTCTTCGGGGTGATTCATGATGTTTGAACATAGTATGTGATATAAAATCCTACTCCAAATCGACTGTAGTGACACTGCACTTTAATTCAGCGGATTACTCGTATTAGCCTTCGTGGGTATTCGTGTCACTTGTGCAAGTTTCCAGTCCTTGGGTATGGATCTTTCTAAGAGTGAACGGTTGTATATGATTACCAAATATGAGGCTGTTGTACCAGCATACTCTGAAACAAACCTGGCATGTATATAATCTGTGCCGGAAGCCTTGCCTTTCTTAAGTGTTTTAAGCTATTTTTCTACACCGAGGATGTCAACATTTAAGTTACTCATGCCGGCAGTTGTTCTTGATTCGAATTCTGGAATATAAACTTCACCTTCTTTGGTGAAGAAATTTCGGAGAACCGCGTTTAGGAACTTTGCTTTAGTGACACTGTTATCAGTGACATCACCATTGCTATTGCAGAGTGAAGATACTGACTGCGTTTTGAGGCTTGTGTACTTTACATAGAAGCATAATCTCTTTGGGTTTCGTGCCAGGCTTCCAGACAGAATGTCGTTGTGCGAACGATTAGAAAGATCTCGCATTGACGTGCACGCAAAATTTATAACTTCAATGCATCTTCGCGAATCTAGAGAATATTGCGTTCTTTTGAATCTGACACACATTTCTCGTTAATTCTGCAACACTGTTCTGACCTGTTTTGTGTACCATGGGAAATCAGTACCATCTCTCACTAATTTATTTGATATGTGTCCGTCCCCGGTAGCTGAGTGGTCAGTGCGACAGTATGTCAATCCTAAGGGACCTGGTTCGATTCCCGGCTGGGTCGGAATTTTCTCCGCTCGGGGACTGGGTGTTGTGTTGTCCTAATCATCATCATTTCATCTCCATCGACGCGCAAGTCGCCCAAGTGCCGTCAAATCGAAAGACTTGCACCCGGCGAACGGTCTACCCGACGGGAGGCCCTAGTCACACGACATTTATTAGTCTTATTTGATATATGTCTCTCAGTTGCTGTCGGCATTATCGTCCCACTTCACGTCAGTTCTTAGTACACTCTAAAAGTAAAGAACGACGAACCACGAAGACATTATCCGAATGGGATTGAAAGCGGTAGATGTGATGTACGTGTACAGACAAACAAACGACTTCAGTTTCAGGAAAACTGGATGATTTATTTAAGAATAAGAGTTTCACAAATTGAGCAAGTTAGTGCAACTCTGGCCCTTGTTCAAGCAGTCATTCACCTTGGCACAGATTTACAGAGTTGTTAAATGGTCTCCCGAGGAATATTGTGTCAAATTCTGTGCAACTGGCACGATGGATTGTCAAAATTCTGAACAGGCTGGGGAGCCCTGACTATAATGCTCGAAACATCTAAATTATGGAGAGATCCGGCGGTCTTACTGGACAAGGTGGGGTTTTAGAAGCACGAAAACAAGCCGTAGACGCTCTCGCCATACGCGGGTGAGCGTTATCTTGCTGAAATGTGAGCTCAGGCGATGAAGGTCAACGGAACGGAGTGTAGAATACGCTCGCTGCATCGCTGTGCTGTTAGTGTGCCGCAGATGACAACCAAAGTTGTCCTGCTATGAGAAGAAATGGCACCCCAGGCCATCACACCATCACTGCTGGTTGCTGGTCTGCAGACACGCCTTCACTGGTCATCGGGGCTCAGTTCGAAGTGAGACTGATTAGTGAAGACATTCTGCTCCAGTCAATGGGATTCCAGGCTGAATACGTGTCTCAAGACGCCACGGTCAGCGGTGGGATACAGACAGTCTTCCGCCATAGGGCCCGACAGCCATGAGTATTGGTCTGGCGTGCCATTTCTTTTCATAACAGTGTCCCTTTGATTGTTATCTGCGGCGTCCTTACGTCTCAGCGGTAAGTCGACGACATTCTACGCCCTATTATGTTGCTCTTCATGACAAGGCATCATTGATTTACATTTCAGCAAGATCTGAGCCATATCTCTTCCCAACTGGGAACTTTAGGTGCATTATGGGCAAGACCATCCAACCAGCTCGGGATTTTGACGATCTGACCCGCCAATTGCACAGAATTTGGCACGATATCTCTCAGGAGGACGTCCAAGAACGCTATCAATCAATGTCAAGCCGAATAACTGTTGCATAATGGCCGGACGTGGATCAGTGCATCGTTGACTAGCTCAATTTGTGAAGAACTTTCTCCGGGATAAAGCATATAAGTTTTCTGTAATTTTCTTTGTTTTTGTCTTAGAGTGTGTATTCTTCCTAATATAATGTATACGTGCATTCGTTATTCGCTGCTCTTCCAAGTTTTGCAGTTTGAGTGGCAAAAATCACATTTGAGCGAATAATTCTGCAGGAATTAGTGGAAAAACGGAAACCAGCTCTACAAAACAAGTCTGTCTGGATACAAAATGCACAACGTACGAAATGCCAGGTGAAAATTCTCAGTTGAACTTACGTGAGCAGGAAGAAGAAGAAGAAGAAGAAGACGACGAAAAGTTCGAGCTGCGTTTCAAAGACGACGTTAGCGCTTCGTTTGCGCCTTTCGTCGTCCCTTAAGGGCGGCTTTGATAAAGGGCGCAGGCGACGCGTCGGCGTACGTAGCGGGAGGGCCCTTCCGAGCGCCATCGCCACGTGTAGAATCTAATTACTCCGCCGGGGCCCGAGACAAGAGGCCGCACGCAGCCGCGCTAATTGAGATAAAAACACGCCTCGCTGCCGCCTCCCGGCTCCCAGTTACCGTCGCCCAGGGCCGCAGGGGAGCACCAGCTTTGGACATCGACGCCGCCGCGGAGCGCCGTCAGCGATGTTCAGGTCCTGCGCCGCTGGCCTCTGCAAGGGTCTGATAAATGGAGGCCTCTCTTGTGACTAATAAAGTACGCAATTCGAATGACACAGTATTCTTTTCACTCAAGTCATTGGGCTTCGAATACCAACATCAACTGAGGTGATGAAAGTGACGGGATACGTTCTAATCTCGTACCGGACGTCCTTTTGCCCGGCGTAGTGCAGCAACTCGGCATCCATTCTACGATGCGTTAGAAGTCACTATAGCCGTCCATACATGCGAAACTGTTAAATGTCGTGTGACTAGGGCCTCCCGTCGAGTAGACCGCTCGACGGGAGCAAGTCTTTCGATTTGACGCCACTTCGGCGACTTGCGTATCGATGGTGATGATTAGGACCCACAACACCCTGTCTTTGAGCGGAGAAAAACTGCGACCCAACCAGGAATCGAACCCGGGACTTTAGGATTGACATTCTGTCGCGCTAACCACACAGCTACCGGGGGCGGACTGCGAAAGTGTTGTCTCATTCTTTTCCGATGGGATTCACGTCGAGCGATTTAGGTGGCCAAACCATTCCTTCGAAATGTCCAGAATGTTCTTCAAACCAGTCACGAATAATTGTAGCCCGTGAAATGGTGCATTGTCATCCATAAAAATTCCATCGATGTTTGGACACGCGAAGTAGCTGAGTGGGTGCAAATGGTCTCCGAGTAGCCGAAAATTGCCATTTCCAGTCAGTGATTGACTCAGTTGGACCGGACGACACAGACCACTCCCTTGTTAATGTAGCGGACACCATTATGGAGCCATCGCCAGCTTTCACAGTGACCAGTTGGCTCCGTGTCTTCGAGGGGTCAGCATCATACTCGAATTCTGCCATCAGCTCTTACCTGCTGAAATCAAGACTCATCTGGTTACAGTTTCCCATTCGTCTATGGTGTAACCGGTATGGTCACGAGCCTCTAGGAGAGGCGCTGCAGGCGAAGTCGTGCTGTTAGCAAATGCACTCGCGTCGTTTGCCTGCTGTCGTTCCTCATTAGCGCCAGATTTCGCCGCACTGTCCAAACGGTCAACTACATCGTATGCCCCACATTGATTTCTGCTGTTATTTCCCGCAGTGTTGCTTTTCTGTTAGCACTGACTACTCTGCGCAAAAGCCGCTGCTCTCCGTTGTTACGTGAAGGCCCCCGCCCACTGCATTGCCTGTGGTGAGAGGTAACGCCTGAAATCTGGTATTCTCGGCACATTTTTGACACTTAGGATCGCCGGACCGAGACTCGAACTCGGGACCTTTGCCTTTCACGGGCAAGTGCTCTACCATTTGAGCGACCCAAGGACGACTCACTCCCCGTCCTCACAGCTTTACTTCTGCCAGCACCTCGTCTCCTACCTTCCAAACTTTACAGAAGCTCTCCTGCGAAACTCCTAGTCCCGAGTTCGACTCTCGGTCCGGCACACAGTTTTCATCTGCCAGAAAGATTGAGAGATTGTCTTGTTCTGTTTAACCAATGTTCTCGCACGTGCGGTGTCACGCAGCAAGACACCACACGGGCTGAGGCAGAAATCCGGCTCCAGTTGGTTCAGAGCAGCCCAAAAGCGCCAGTGTGACGTGTTGTGTGCTGTTGTGTGTCCGCAGGTGAGAAGCCGTACAAGTGCTCGTGGGAGGGCTGCGAGTGGAGGTTTGCGCGCTCGGACGAGCTGACGCGCCACTACCGCAAGCACACGGGCGCCAAGCCGTTCAAGTGCCGCCACTGCGACCGCTGCTTCTCGCGCTCCGACCACCTGGCGCTGCACATGAAGCGCCACGTCTAGGCCAGGGCCCGCCCCCGCACCGCCCCCAGCGCCTCCCAGTCACTGCCACCCCCGCAGCCGCCGCCGCCGCCGCCGTCGGCCGCGGCCGAGCCTCTGCGTCCTGCGTCCTCCCGGAGAAGAGGAAGACCGCCGCCGCCCTCCGGCGGGTCTCGGCGCCTCGCCACCCTTTTCCGGAAGTATTTTGGAAGGAAACTGTAGGACACAGAGGACACAGAAAAAGGAGAGAGAGAGATGAATTGTTAAAGAATTATAAATATATATATATATGTATATGTATACAGGGGCCAGTTCATTTAGTGTTAAAAATATTAAACAGCAGTCTTTCCAAGTGCTCGACAGCAAGTGGACGACTCGAATTATGCCAAAAAAGGGGTAAAGAAAACTACGATTAACTGCGTAGTGATTCGAGTGTAAAGTAAAGAAAAAGAAATTAGCTGGAGAGTAATTATTTAAAAAGAAAACGAAGAAAAGTGATACACAACATAAGTATTGTAACGTTGCCAAATGTGAGAAGTGTTACCAGTCGTCGTGTGAGTTGCGTGAGACGTTTGTCGTGGCCAGTCAGCACTCTTGTGTGTGCGTGCGTACTGTGCGTTGCAACCCACGTCCGATAGTGCGTAGTTCCGCGGTATGCGTAGCGTCTGTAGAGCTCCACTGTGAGGAGCGCGGAAAAGGAGATAGAAACGCTGGAAAACGAAATTTTCAGAAACTTTTTAAAAAAAATAAGGAGAGAGAGAGAGAGTATGGTGACGATTTTCTAAGCAGGAGATAAAATTAAAAAAAAAAATCAGGGTTCCTACCAAGAGAGGCGCTACACGGGAATAATGCTCAAAAAAGCTTTACACGAGACGAAGCGTATTTTTTGTCGTGTGACGGTAGAGTAGTGGAGCAGGTGCGTGGCGGTGCGTTTGGGGGCGAGGTGAGCCCCACTTTGTGATGTGGTGTGGTGTGTGATGTAATGTGATGTGAAGTAACGAGGTGTGATACAAGGTATGAAGAGATGCAGTGTGGGGCGGACATCCTTACGTATTAGATGCTCTGTTCAAGATCAGGGTTTCGTCGCCAATAATTTCTAAGACAGTTTTTTCATAATCCAAGATTTTCTAGGTGGTTTAACGAGATGTTTAAAGAATTTTTTTCTCTCCAAACAAAAAAAAAGCTTCTTCCATGTCTACGAATTTTTTTCCAATCATCTTCCCATTTTTTCTTAATATTTACGAGTAAGAAATTTTTTCGATTAAATGAATTATATAGGAATTGAGAAGAGAAAGCAATTTCAGTATTTTGAAATAAGACTGGCTTCTGCGGTTGAGAGAGAAAAGACTTTTGTCAGCAACAATTGTATTGTGGATGTTATTGCGCCAGTACTTTTGTATTTCCGTATCGGGCTCGATAGCAGTGGTTCCTTGTTTGTGGAGCTTTCGAACCCGCAAAAGACCGCCAAAAATTTCTTGACTGACATGTGGTTGCAAGAATTCGAATGTTATTTCTCTTATAGTCTTTAATTGTGCCTCACAAGAGTGGGCCTTGTAATGTAACTGTATTCTTTCTTGCATTTATTGGGCACGACATATTTTTCAAATGTTAGCAGAAAATCAAAATATGTTCGTAGAAATAGTTGTCAAAAGATGTTATGTCACCTTTGTTTTTCGTTGTACGTTAGACATAGGTTTAAGAAACTATTTTTCTTTTCTCCACAGTATACAGCATAAGTGTCCTTGACTGATGTATCCGTAACAACGACTTCCTCTCTCTGAAATAGCCTTACAGACCGTTCGCTTCAGTCTATTTTCACATTCCTCTTTTGAATCGGACTACATTCTTTTATGTCTTTCCGAGTCTTTGTTAATACGGTCGATGAAAAGAAATTATAAAAGTAAAAAAAAGAAAGAAATTAAAAAAAAGCAGTACATGTGAGCTCGAGTGACTGTGACAAGAAATGAATTTATTGAAAGGGAAAGTAAACTAGATTTTTTAGTATTTGTAGTATTTTGTACAGTAAAGGACTTCGCTGAACACGCGAAATCTGTCATTAAAGATAAAATTATGTACGAAGTAATGTATATTTTGTGCGCAGATTTAAGGCACATGCAATTGTGTTTTACAATTTGTAAAATTGTCATACAAATAGACGCTTTGAATGTTACAAAAAAACGAGACAACACACAAACGAGTGAGTAAATAACCAAATTAAAAAAAAAGAGAAAAAACGAGAGGCTATTGTAAGTTTGTTTTTAATATATATTAATAAATATTATTATTATTATTATTATGATTATTATGATTAGCGAGTCAGTTAATCTTTTTGAGTGATCAAAGTGATTGTACAAATAACGCGTCCTCTGCAGCATTTAAATAAGAAAGTGAAAAACCTCATATACTGTTCTTCCGGTGGAAAAACGCATACGGGCGCTCAAATGTTGCAAATGGGCGTAATATCAGAGAAAAAAGTACATCCTATTAATGTTTAAGCAAGATAAAATGAATAATTTGTCATGTTGAATTTTTTAAAAACTGCTTTTTGCCTAGATATTGACGTATTTTTAAGAGATAATTTAAATAGTTATAATTTCTATAAAATATTATCTGTTTTTCCCTCGTCGAGAGACTTAGCGTACTCCGATAAAAGTGAGAAAAGAGTACCTCTTGTCATTTTCTTATCCACTTCCCATTCCACCCATCCCTGTATTTCTTCCAGTCTTCCTCTTTGATATACCCGAGAGCCCTCGACCACTTTCCCCGAAAAAAAAAAGGATTAATGTTTCTCCAAGAAATTTGTTTAAATTGTATTTCACTAGTTTGTGTGAATGCCGGCGGCGGCGCTGGCGGTCGTGCGGATCTGCGCCTGCGCGTTGTAGAGCGGAAGCTGCCGACCACCAGCGGCCTCGCCGAGCATTACTCTTGCTTGTATATCTGCTCACTGCAAATAAACGTACGTTCCTGTTCAGACGCCCGTGCTCATTCTTCTCCATAAAGTCCTCTTCCTTGTCACCATGAGCTGTTCAAAAGACAACACAGGTAAGAAATCATATAACATTCAGTGTCTGGGCTAGTGCCAACAACCACATACTGCGTCTCGTCTGCCTTTCTGACGTGACTGCAAACAGTACTTCCCATCACACACTGGAGCATTTCACGTCAGAAATTTAGATCCTTGCTGACTTTTTGTACACGGACATTAGACTGTGGGCTAAGGCATGTTTCTGCACCTAAATTTTAGTCGCCACATGCTAGAGGTATTCTCAGGGGCTAAAACTGTGTGTGTGGTTATCAGCTACGAAGTCATTATAGTCTCTGAAGATGTCTCCATTATTAGGAGGCGAAATTCTAGGCACAGAAACACCCCTTAGACAGCGGCATAATACTCATGTAACAAAAACCGGAGAAAAGAGGTGTAGAACATATCAATATCAAGAACTGAAATGGAAAACCAGTACCAGACAAAGGTGGAAAAGCTCAAAGGTGAAATGAGTGTATAGAGGGGCAGTGAAATGGAAATGAACATGAGTCTAACATTATAGAAAGGGTAGAGGGCGTAGATGAAGATTAGATGGGAGATACGATACTGAGGGAAGAATTTGACAGAGAAATGAAAGACCTAAACCGAAACAAGACACCTGGTGTATACGACATTCCGTCAGAATTCTTCGTTCCTTGGGAGAGTCAGCCATGACAAAACTACTTCCCCTAGTGTGCAAGGTGTATGAGCCAGGAGAAATATCTAAAAAATTTCAAGAGGAATGTAAGAATTCCAGTTACAAAGAACGCAAGTGCTGACATGTGTGACTATTACTGGGGACTATTTAATAAGTCATGGTTGCAAAATCATTGTTAACAGAAAAATGGAAGAACTGGTAGAATCCTACCTTAGGGAAGATCATTCTTGGGTTCTGGAGAAATATAGGAATACATGTGGCAATACTGGGACCCACTCGTTGAAATGCTACAGGTACCGGATGCAAAATGCAGAGAGCGAAATGTTATTTCCATCTTGTAAGAAACCAGACGGTAACCGCGAAGAGCCGGCCGCGGAGGCCGAGCGGTTCTAGGCGCTTCAGTCCGGAACCGCGCTGCTGCTACGCTCGCATCCTGCCTCGAGCATGGATGTGTGTGATGTCCTTAGGTTAGTTAGGTTTAAATAGTTCTAAGTCTAGGGGACTGATGACCTCGGATGTTAAGTCCCATAGTGCTTAGAGCCATTTTAACCGTGAAGAATTGGAGTTCGTGAAACGGAAGCAGCGACAGCGAATGGAGTGAGACAGCGTTGTAGCCTATCTCCAATGTTATTCAATCTGTACGTTGTGGAGCAAGCGGCAGAGGAAACCGAAGAAAAATTTGGAATAGGAAACAAAGTTCAGGGAGAAGAAATAAAACCTTTGAGGTTTGCCGATGACATTGTAATCCTGTAAGAGGCAGCAAAATCCTTGGAAGAGCAGTAAAACGGAGTGTACAGTGTCTTCGACGATATAAGATGAACAACTACAAAAGAAAAGCAATGATAATGGAATGTGGTCGAATTAATTAGGCGTTGCTATGGAATTAGCTTAGGAAATTAGACACTAAAATTAGTAGCTGATTCCCTTTTTCTTCGGTGGGGGGGGGGGGGGGGGCAGTCCAATAACGGATGATGGCCGAAGTACTGGGGACATAAAATGTAGACTGGCAATGGAAAGAAAAGTGTTTCTGAAGAAGAGAGATTTGTTAACATCGAATATAGATTTAAATGTTAGGAAGTATTTTCTGAAGGTATTTGTCTGGAGCGTAGCCCTGTATGAAAGTGAATCGTGGACGATAAACATTCACACAAGAAGAGCATAGAAGCTTGTGAAATGTGATGCTACAGTGGAATGCTGAATATTAGATCGTGTAATTAATGAGGAGGCACTGTATCTAATTGTGGAGGAAAGAAATTTCTGGGACAGTTTGCTTAAAACAAGGGCTTGATTGATAGGACACATCCTGAAACATTAGGGGATCATCACTTTAGTATTGGAAGGAAACGTGGGGGATAAAAAGTGTAGAGGGAGACAAAGAGATGAATACAGTAAGCAGCTTCATATGAATGCCGGGTGCAGCAGTTTTCGGAGATGAAGAGTCTTTCAAAGGATAGAGTAATGTGGAGAGATATGTCAGACCAGTCTTCGGACTGTAGACGACAAGATTAACAACAACAAAAATATCAAGGAAGTACTCTACATGTTTATTTTAGGTAATTTAAGTGGCTTATAAGACAACACTGCCGACAAAAGATAATTTTAATAAAAATTTTGTGATGTTGAGGTGGGTACTTCTTAACGTCCATACATCTTTGATAATAGACAACACAGACGGGTCCTGCAAATAAATCACACATTATAAAAATCAGGTAGCAAATAGGTCATACACTACGTCCAAAGTATGATTTAGCGATGCACTGTTTCTCAAATTACATGCCACTTCACAACGTTGTAAACGCATGTTTCCGAGCATGAAAAGTAAAGGGCTATTAAGTTCAAAACAGACATTTCCTTGTGTTATTGTTGCCAGATGTCTCAGTCATAACATCTCAGTGTACCTGAGAAGCTATATTCGTTTCTGTAGAACATACACCTAAATCTTTCTGATGTGCTGAACTATGTCTCAGTCTCTCAGCACAGGTAATGGCAGAGAAACACATATTCTTAGAACAACACAGACGTCTGGGAAACTCTACAGGACTCGCAAACGAATGGATCACACGACTCTTTTCCTTTAGCTCGATTGCTGTCTGTGACGAGAGGAACACAAGTTTTTGATCAAGAATTATGTTTGAGAGCTTAATTGGACCCAGTCAGTCACTGATGTCAGTTTGAACTACTTTCAGGTAATTCATTTCTTCCGCTACTTCATCTGAAACGTCACTAATCTGGATAAACCAGTGCGCAGAAATAAGAAACTGTACTTGTTAAGTTCGCACAAAAACCTTATATCGATTTGCAACTTTGGCTGCAGCATTTCAGAACAACAAAGACGCCGTTTGTTTAAATTTCTCTTCAGGATGTTTAATATCACTGCCCACTGTTCCATAAACAAAAGGAAATGAAACAAGCGCTTTGTAATAGAGTGTTCTGTTTTACTGTTTGTCACTATTTAAGAGCAGACAAGGTGCTACTCTTCTCGTCATAAACTGAAACGTCTATAACTTAAACTCGCCGTTCTTACATTCACACCATAAAAAGAGTTTAATAAATGTGTTAGTTGAGTTCCTAGAGTTATATCGAGTCATCTTACAACAGTCTGGGCCACAGGGCTAGAACCTAGGGTACCTCTACTCCACACTTCCTTATTGGGCAGCTAGTTAGAGTTGTTGGTCAGATCCGGATAAACTTGAGGGTTGGATTAATGAGGTCGATCTGCTATACTGACTACCCTGAACGCAGTTTCTATCTATTTTTCCTTACGCGTCCAGCCAAATCCATGGCCAGTTTCCCATCTCCAGCTCAGAAACACGCTACAGAAACAATACTAACTCGTAATCATACACTCTATAGGACTCGCAAACGAATGGAACACACGACTCTTTTCTTTAAGCTCGACTGCTGTCTGTGACGAGAGGAACGCTATTAGGCTGCAGGACAGGAAAGATTGTAGACAAGGTTTGGATATGACATAGCCTATGAGTACAGGAAGTTTCCTCTGTTGGACATAGTCTGAAGAAAATGGAGCAGATCAGTATAAAATCTCTTGATATTGTATTGTTCAATTATGTTCTCTCAACAAATGTGTTTCATATTGAAAGCGGACTAGAAGTGGGTAATTTTCATTGTACTTTTGAATTTAACAGCAATTACTGACTTAAATCAGAATCCATCAACCGTTTTTACATGTCTCAGCCTGCAGGTAAGTCACATCCATACCCATACACCCACCCACCCACCCACCCACACACACACACACACACACACACACACACACACACATACACATACACACACACACAGACATATCTACGCTTTACGACCAGTTGCCCCAGTGCACCTATATTATTCGTGCCATGTTGCTCACAAACTCCACCTCTACTTCTCTAGGTACAATGCAAGACGTTGTTAAATATAGCTATCTTACACACAAAAACGGCAAACATTTTATAACAATTTTATGGAATGTTTTTTTGTTCATTAGTTCTGGCTCCATTGTTCAGTTTATAAAATAATGTAGAACACACGAAAAGTTTTTTCGTGGCGACACCACATAATCTGACTTCAGACTCCTTTCGTCAACAAATCACTGCTGACGCTATACAACAAGCTCTTTCAAAGATGTTGCACTTACAAGCCCTTGACTAGCTGGGCACGTACACAATCTATATACTTATAACATTATTAAAATTATAACGTGGAACTGATAGAGCAGCAAATAAAGTAGAACCAACATTTTATTCTGAACGTTGAAAAGGAATTTTAAAGGAGTATTGGAGCAAGCAGAATGATATCGAAATTCGACGACGACGGAAGCGTGAGTACGGAGCAGGTAAACCAATACGATTATCAATTTCACGCGTCTGTGGCAACTCGAGAAACGATGTCTGACGTTCACAAGGACATATACGAAAATTACACACAGGGATAACATGCCCTTCTGCACTCATGCTGTTAACAGCAGCAACTTGTGATACATTTCCAGAACATCAGGATTTAGTATGTACTACAACTGTCCTATACCTTGATTGAATACATTGATTTCTTTCAAATATTTCAGGCATTAGTATATCAAAGTAGCTGCAACTTAAATGAATATAATCTTTGTGCTCATCCACACATTTATCAGGTCAGCAAGTCTTCCAGTCAGACCTTTGCCACTTCTTTTAAACAAGATTTCTTTGCACGTTATCTTCTTCATGGTCCTATCATATCCGAACAAGTGTTCAGTTCTTATTCTCATACTGTAGCAGTTTTAGTTTTCTGCACATTTTCTTGACACATGCGTCTTGTACAACTCCCTTCATGTACATGATCTTGTATTTTCCTTATTTACGTCTATCTACTGACATCCATGACAGTGTGTCCGGTACTACTATCTGTTCATTTCGCCAATTTTATTTCAAGTTCAAACTGTCGAATGAACAGCGACTATGTAACTAATCTTCTGGCAGTAGTGTTCACTCTAAAACGCGCCTCAGTTTTATGATCGTGAAACCTGGTTTCGCAGGATAGAGCGGATCAGGCTATGGTTGTGGAAAGGGGCAATGGTGAGTTACTGTTAGTTGCACAAACACACACTTTTATTTTCCTAAGAACGACTTAATTACACATTGCCTTAACAGCATCAAATTAAAACAATACGGCTGAAGGCCTAGTTAAGAAAACTTGCGATACCTCCTGGACTGAAGGCCCGAAACCACACCAAAAACAAGAATGGCTAAAGGCCTGAACACAAGTTATTAAAAATTGCTTTAAGGAATACACGCGGCTGAAGGCCTTCAAAAGAGAAAATAAATACTTGGCTGAAGGCCACACTCAAGACATTGAACAACTCAGGAATTAGGGCCAGGATAATAAAAATTTCAGATAGAAATTTTTTTAACAATTAGTTTTCAACAATCAGTTTTCAAATTTTGATTTAAGACGACTGAAGGCCTTATTTTAAAATTAAAACAAAGTAAATTAAGGCCTCGCACAGTACTTCAGACTAAAATGAAAATCACAATCTAAAACCAACAGAACAGTGGTGCTCAGAAGTGTTCCAGGGGTCGGCCTGAGGAGGTAGCTGTAACGTAAGGTGAGTTGAGACAGGCAGCCAAAAGTAAGGTTAAATAATCGGATGGCAACCCGACCCAGGGATGGCTGAAGGACCGACCAACAATCTAATCAATTCCCTTCCGCCCGACCAGCGGCACGGCAACGGAAAGTATCGGCCGAGGACAAAGATACCAGAAGCACTACGTCTTCAAAATGGGTGTCTAAAAACAGCCAAGGCTCAATAACCACTCTAAGAAAAAAATATGAACAAACAACTAAAGACTGTCGAACTGCACGCCGTGCTGGACAGCATCAACACGTGGAGGAAAAACACACTACTGGAAAATTATGCTAACGACCAGGTCAGGTAACTGGGGCGTCAATGGCCACAAGGCAGAAAATACCACTGGTGCACTTCATTGGTAAGTGACAACAAATTTAATACACTCCTGGAAATTGAAATAAGAACACCGTGAATTCATTGTCCCAGGAAGGGGAAACTTTATTGACACATTCCTGGGGTCAGATACATCACATGATCACACTGACAGAACCACAGGCACATAGACACAGGCAACAGAGCATGCACAATGTCGGCACTAGTACAGTGTATATCCACCTTTCGCAGCAATGCAGGCCGCTATTCTCCCATGGAGACGATCGTAGAGACGCTGGATGTAGTCCTGTGGAACGGCTTGCCATGCCATTTCCACCTGGCGCCTCAGGTGGACCAGCGTTCGTGCTGGACGTGCAGACCGCGTGAGACGTCGCTTCATCCAGTCCCAAACATGCTCAATGGGGGACAGATCCGGAGATCTTGCTGGCCAGGGTAGTTGACTTCCACCTTCTAGAGCACGTTGGGTGGCACGGGATACATGCGGACGTGCATTGTCCTGTTGGAACAGCAAGTTCCCTTGCCGGTCTAGGAATGGTAGAACGATGGGTTCGATGACGGTTTGGATGTACGGTGCACTATTCAGTGTCCCCTCGACGATCACCAGAGGTGTACGGCCAGTGTAGGAGATCGCTCCCCACACCATGATGCCGGGTGTTGGCCCTGTGTGCCTCGGTCGTATGCAGTCCTGATTGTGGCGCTCACCTGCACGGCGCCAAACACGCATACGACCATCATTGGCACCAAGGCAGAAGCGACTCTCATCGCTGAAGACGACACGTCTCCATTCGTCCCTCCATTCACGCCTGTCGCGACACCACTGGAGGCGGGCTGCACGATGTTGGGGCGTGAGCGGAAGACGGCCTAACGGTGTGCGGGACCGTATCCCAGCTTCATGGAGACGGTTGCGAATGGTCCTCGCCGATACCCCAGGAGCAACAGTCCCTAATTTGCTGGGAAGTGGCGGTGCGGTCCCCTACGGCACTGCGTAAAATCCTACGGTCTTGGCGTGCATCCATGCGTCGCTGCGGTCCGGTCCCAGGTCGACGGGCACGTGCACCTTCCGCCGACCACTGGCGACAACATCGATGTACTGTGGAGACCTCACGCCCCACGTGTTGAGCAATTCGGCGGTACGTCCACCCGGCCTCCCGCATGCCCACTATACGCCCTCGCTCGAAGTCCGTCAACTGCACATACGGTTCACGTCCACGCTGTCGCGGCATGCTACCAGTGTTAAAGACTGCGATGGAGCTCCGTATGCCACGGCAAACTGTCTGACACTGACGGCGGCGGTGCACAAATGCTGCGCAGCTAGCGCCATTCGACGGCCAACACCGCGGTTCCTGGTGTGTCCGCTGTGCCGTGCGTGTGATCATTGCTTGTACAGCCCTCTCGCAGTGTCCGGAGCAAGTATGGTGGGTCTGACACACCGGTGTCAATGTGTTCTTTTTTCCATTTCCAGGAGTGTAGTTAAGGACAATTCAAGAAGATTGCTGCAAATTTCGCCGAATCCAACACAGCATACATTGCCGCTAGCCGGAAAGGCCCAGGAAGCAACAACACAGCAGTTGAGGTTTTATAAAAGGCTAACTGATCACTCAACTTCAGTGTCCGGGTTCGGCGGGCAACGAACTTTGTAGCTCTCGCAGCTAGTGCCTCACAATCTGACCGCGCATGCACGCCGCCAGTGGTCTCGGCCTGGCCTCGCGCCGCGGAGACCTCCTCGCTGCACTGTCTCACCGACTGACTGCATCCAACACGCAGAGAGCGTTACAATAACTGGCCTGTCAAAATCACAAGCTACACGTGAATCTGCGGAAACACTTCCACAAACAACTCGAACGATACTAAAAGCAGTCACTGAGGAACAACAAGGACGAATCACAAGTCGAAACGCACAGAGAACCCAGAAGCGGTCGGCGACCTAATACACGTAGTCCGATGAGACGACTAACCGAACGACTAACCAAGGTAGTCCCCACTCAATTCATGTGTGTCGGCAACGATCCGGCCACTCATGGCTGTCCGGACCCCACTGCTGCTCTGTTCCAACTCGACTCTTGACACATGGCGACCCGGAAATACTAGCGGTCGCTCCAAAGGTAATAAGACAGCGCTCTTATCGAGAAGAGCCGCTGCTGCCATTCACAGGCAGGCAAGCAAGTCATCAACTTAGTGACACCAGTAAATCGAATAACAAACGAGTTGGCAGGACTATAAACTCAAGGTGACTAGAAATAAACGGCATGAACGCGAACCACGCACAGCTCAGATGGATTATGAGTATTGTGCCCTAGCCCCCCCCCCCCCCTCTACATAATAAATCAATTATTCAATACCCACACCATCGTCAAGACTTAATTCTCAGAAATGTCATAGTTCTTCTCACATTTAGTTAATCAGAGACTGACGAAGGTTATTGTCTTGTGTTGCTTCTCTCCTACCTCCTTTGTTTCTTGAGATAGGTGAAATCTGATTGCATAACTGCTGCTAGCTGTGGCCAAACACAACACATTCAAGTGGGGGTAGTGCAGTATTTATGCATTAGCTAAAAGCTAGCTATTGCACACAAAATAATATTTCTTACATGTATTCAGGTTATCTTTCACAAAAAAGGAACTCACACACCGTATCTAGGCACAGCATCACTGCTGCACTCTTGATCTCTTTTCCCCTCTTCTTCTCTGAATTTGCATAGATGAAAATTTCTCTTTGACATAACTCTCAAGTTGTATAAAATATACGTTTACAAAATTTCACACACACTAAATGTATGAGTCATTCATCATAAAGAACATTACAGTAAATTGAACATGAAACAATTATACAAATATGCAAAGAAAATTTCAATTTCTATACCTTTCAAAATGTGGAACCATTTGCTCGAAGTGTGGTTCTCTGAGTGATTATTGGATACGATGGGAGGCGTTAAAATGGTTTGGCCATTTAAGAGACAGGTTCTTCTGAACGGAATGATAAATGTGCATAATCGTGATTTGGTGTGCAACAGACTAATCGCAATTTTACGGAGACTTTATGTCTGGTGGGAAGCGTACCACTATTTTTAGCACACCATGGCCAATTGTTAATGAACTTGATATTGATGTTTGTCTCATTTGGCATTTATTTCCACTAATGAGACGGGATTTTGCTTCGTATGGCATGAAGTAACCCGACAATACAACCAAGAAAAATCAGCTTATCCCTGTGCTAAATTCCAGGTAGTCGTTGGGATGAAGAGGAGCGAAGAAGTTGAGTTTACCCCAAGTCCTTCGGATTTTCACCAATTTTCTGCTTGTGGCGAACACTGAAAGGATATCACACACCACAAGAAATTCATCAGGAATTCTACACAATTTATCGACGCATGCCCACATGCCCTGCTCATACTGTGGCATCAAGCAGTCAGGCCTGCAAGATGAGTGTCTGCCAAGTGAGTGGATTCATTTTTTATTTATCAAGTAACATGAGCTCTGGTACTCACAATTATGTTACAAATTATTCTCCTGTTTGGATGTTAACCAACGGAAACAGATAACGCACATCTGACTATTAAAAATTTACACAACTCTGATTGTTCACTACGCACTGGCAATACCACATTTTCCTTCTTATTCAACGGCTTTGATCAACACGTGGCCATCGCACTGAATATGAATGGCGAACACATTATACATTCTGGGTATCATGACAACATACTATTCGAAGGAAAAGGCCACCAATCTTTTTCTTTTCACTATCTTATTTATTCCGATAAATTCTATAACCGAGACATACAAATTCTATAAAGTACAACAATAACACATGAGAAATTCCGCCCAGTGGGCATGGATTTATATTGGTGACTCTCTATCTTATGGTCTCGTAATCATTTACCGCTACAGTGCACTTTCTGGATAGGATGGTGGATCTTTTGCTATATCTCACACTTGGACTCCCACACCCATCATCACGAAACTTTCCTCCAGACCGAGTGGTACAAAAAGGAACATGCATAACCCACTGCCTCTGAAACTATCTTGTTACTCTCCCATGCCAACCACACATACTTAAATTTCATGAAATACATCACACTGGCAACATACAATACAAAACAAGGAATAGTCACAACGTTATAATCACATCATTTTCAGCTTTCCCACTTCAATTAAAATTCATCCCAGTTTCACACGACACTGCCCCCCTTCGTAACTTTTCTTTCCTACTACGAAATCTGGAGGATATATGCACGTCTTTCGGTGCAATGGAAGTCAAGTGGGTTTGCTGGATAGACGGCTGACTCACCTTGCTTCACTCTCAGAGTATTATAGTTTGAATCAAGCGTCACACGGAAACATAACACGCAAAGTAATATTAAGAACATATTCATCACACACGCGAGTCCTCAACTGATGCCATGGACGAGTACTTTTCTTTATCCTTTGTCTCATACCCAGATTGAGACTCACACAGTATTCATCACGTGGAAGTACTCGTCTCTAATTTCAAGTCCTGCACACGCCATTTCTTAAATATTTCAAACTTATAGTACACACGCTAGTAATTCAGCTTAACTTAAGAACTCAGAAGTATTTCAACTTATTGCTATATGTGGTTTCATTGTGACCATTGGTCACTTCCGAAGATTACCACGATCCCCTTAATATTACCTGCCTCACATTTAATTCTCCACACAAAAATTGCTGAAATAGAGAAATTATTATTCCAAACTACTCTTAAGTATTTCACATGCATACCATGTCTCCACTCTTTTGTCTTTATGGAGCACACCTAAGACAGGTCTTACCAACACTAGATCCAGCGGCAGAGTGCTGAAACATGGCCGATCTAGCACCTCCGCCAAGGTGGGGGAGCATCAAGCTACCGTATTAGTCAGCCACATTTCAGGCAGCTCAAAGCTCAGGTAAATTTCATCTCTTTGGTTCCAACAAAGGTGACCAAAAGACTGTATCAAAGATGACCATATATTGCACATTCACTATCTGCAGTTAGCAGAAGACCATACATTCATTCATTTCACAGATCTCACCAAATTGGAGGAGGGATTTATTTTGTGGGAGTGCACATGTAATCAATTAAATAAATAAATTGTCATTCTTTCCTACACTGGTATCCGGCTTCGCTGTATTAATTGAAATTGTGTTATTATTAGAAAAAAATATGTTGTTCTGACAAGAATAACAAGAATGTTGTACCTATTTTCAGTGTCGGGTGGTACTGTACCCTTTCAATAATTGTGGCTAGAACCGCAATAAGTCTTATCCACAGAATTGTAGGCCATTTATATTGACTGTAGGAATATGCCAAATCATTTGGTTTCAGCATTGCACCATGACCAATTCACTAGTCCCTGTCTCTAACGAACTGGCAGTTCCCTCATGGCCCGACCTGGTTAAGTTACGAAATAAGAAATTTATGAAGTCTCTCGAGTCTGATAATGGTGCTGACATTTAAAAACCGTACTCGGAATGAAAGTTGAGGTGGGCTGGTTGATAATGATACTGCTATGTTTGTTGTTTAATTTGGTGCAGGATTTCGATTAAAATGGAGTTTGGCTAGGAGTTGTGCAGGTGTGGAGTCTTGACTAACTACAATTTAATTTTATTAAGAGGTTGAGCTATGCTATTATTACCATAGTACATGTGCAAGACAAAACAAACCATGAGATCGGCCTCAGTTTCCTAACTGACTTAAAATCAGGCCTAAAAAATAAGCCTTCTACCAACAGTAATAAAAAGGCCTTCAGGTGGCACCAATGAGTATACGATCAGAAAATATTAATCCAGTATACATACATCACCAAATATAAGTATTTCGCCCCACTTAGGTTAGCTTAATCGAAGAGGCACTCAGTATACTCCAGAACGAACCACTGTAGTCAACAAGGTAGCACAAGGACACCTCTCTATGAACAACACCCTTAGGCCGACACCGAAAACGTGCACAATCTGCGATGACACAATAACCAAACGTTTATCAGTTATCAAGGCACATAGAAAGGCACCTTGAATCATCAAATGCTTATCACTAAAACACAATTTCTCAGATAATTCAATACTTTGCATTAGTGAGGCCCCACACGGTCTTACCATGTTTCATCAAAATACAATACACTTATAGTTTGTTCAGAAATTCCCGTTGAAAACTTCTAAAACTTGTAGAGCGGAGCGAGTAGATATTATTTTAAATTGGAACCATGTCCGGATACGTACCAGTTCCTGGTATAACTATTTGAAATCGTGTTGGTAACACGAGCACTTTTACAAGTAAGCTGATTAGGCCTCACACGGTACATCACTCGTTTTACAGTTTCTGTAATTAATAGCCGAAAAAATTGTTCTTGCACCCGTTGACGGGTTCTCTTCAACGTGATTCGGTAAAGCCTCTACTACTTCAGATGTGCGGTGTCTCCTTGAAGCTCCACAGTCTTTCCTGCTGACTTTGAAGGTACCCTTCATCGAAGCCGTTGCGTGATTATGACAGAAGGGTTATGCTATGGCGTCGGACGTGGTGGAGAACGATCTTGATAAAGGTGACGAGCAATTCTTCCATTACCGTGGGGTAAGCCATTCACAAGAATGGTATCGGCGTATTCTGCAGACGTGTGCTCAACCATGTTGCTCTGACACTCACAGAGAAGACAGTAAGTCTCGGACCAGTTCAGAGAGGTAGGATTGGCGTCAAATAACATCAGCCGATCCACGCAACCAACACACACCATGACTACCCTGTAGAATATCTGCCTCGCAAACATGTTTTTAAACGGCAGTAGAGCGGAAACGGCACTTATTCAAAATATTATGTACTCAAAACCCTCTACAAGTCCTAGAAGTGTGAAGTGAGAATTTCCGAACACCCTGTATAAAAGGCCCCCAGATCACAGGATCTGTGTCAGCCACGTTGTATTTAATCAATTCAAAGCCTTGGCTGTACAATAGTGCCACCACAGACTCAAATGTCAGGACAACAGAACGGTGCACGTCACTCCTCGTAATGGAAATCTGTCTGCCGCAAACACTGCTTGACTCCTTACTGCCGTATCCTTTGGATGTACGGAGCAAACACCATATACTTCAACCAGACGATGCCTGGCCCCAACAGCAGGTCACAGTGTTGCCCGTTCGCAACCACACAGCCTTGCTGCCTCCATTATGTCTACTCCGACTCCGGGCGGCACTGTTGAGATCTGTTCAAGATCACTTTCGTCGGCTAATTCGAACTGCCACATCACTGCTGCTGCCTCGCCTGAAGGCTACAGCGTCCTCAGACTTCATGGAATCGCTTTCATATTCGCCGCTCCATGGGCCAATCATGCCTTTACAGAACAAAGCATGCCACGCTTGGTTCCCCGTCGCCGAGCTGAACACATGTCTGCCACAGACCACGACCCACAGGCACTGGCTCCCAGATGATGTGACATATTCTGTCTCGGTCTTCCAATGGCCTCTTGCAGTCCCGCACCACCACAGCTAAAGTCGGCATGGCTCTCAGTCCATCGAACTGGCATGAATGCATACCCTCAGCAGCGGCATAGACACAAGAGCCGTCCTGAAGCTACCATTAGGCAAGAGCTAAAACAGCTGTGCTGCAAGTAGGAAATTTGTGTCACATTAGTACTATTATTTTTTAAATCGTTTCTTCTTTTTTATGGACTTGCAAACATGTTTGGGAATGTCTGTGGCTGCTCTAAACTACTTCAGTTGCAACAGAATTTCGTATAAATTCATTACATTAAATTAGTAAACAGCACACAGGGAACATGAAAAGGTAACAAATGTGTTTAATCAGTAACGTAAATCCACACTGAAATCAGTTACTTTTATTTTCTGCTCTTTTCATTAAACCGGATGCAGTGGCATACGCCAACTTTCTGAAGCATAGTCATTAGTTCATTATGTTAACACTATGAAGACTAACACGTGCTGTAAGCTCATAAAACAAAATGTTAGTCGCCCATTTCAAAGTGCCTACTGTTCACTCTGAAGCAAAGTAGGTGTTGCAGAAGTGGTACCAGGCAGTTACGTGGCCCTCCGCTGCTGATGCAAGGAGTATGTGACTGTCAGTTGTATGGAATAAGAGCGGTAAGATGGTTTGACGTGGAGACGTGCATGTTTGAATGCGTCCATGACCACGCCATGAATGTAGCAGCCCAGTTTCTGGTGCACCAATGAGGACTGTCCAAGGTTTCTGTAAGGAATGACGTAACACAGATAGTCACTGAAATGGGGACAGGACTTTGGGTGTGAAAAGATCCTAATTGACAGCGACTGGAGACGATTATGACGCCTTGTTAACGACAGTTAACAAAACTCGACAGCAACAGCTGCTACCAGGGAATGAAAGTCGATCTCAACCAGTTTTCGATCTGTGAAGGGAAGTGCACACAGCGGAGAGTTGGAGCAGGGTAACTCTCTAAAGACCATTGCTCACAGCAGTACATTGGTCCAAACAATACAGAAATTGACCAGTAAATGACTGGAGGTATATAGTGTGGACAAACAGTCACGATTTCGCCCCATTTCAAACTACTGCAAAGTGTCAAGTGCATCGATCGCCCAATGAAGTGTTTAGCCCACAGTGTGTGGAGAGTGTACTTAAAACCCGAATGGGTTGTGTTATGTTTTTGGGGGTATTTTTCAAAGGATGACTTGGGTCCACTTATTTACAAAGGTTATTCGGAACGTAAGGAACGATCGGTCGCGAAATGGAAAATACAGTGAAAATCTGATGAAGCTTTGCACAGATGCGTTGGGCTCTGTGTCTAGTACGCCCGTTGATCACACCATGCCGCTCTTTTCAGTTCTGAGCACACAGTGAGACCGTGAAGATAGCTAAAAATCAGCGTTTCCCGCCAAGTATGAGCGCCTGGTGAAAGATTCCGCCTGAAGCTATGCAATCTACATAACATAACTGTCACGTGGTTCGTTCTACACTACAATTCTCGGTCGCACTCTGCAAGGGCAATCAAGGTGCTCCTGCAGCGTTTTCGATGGGAAGTGTTCGATCACTCACAATACAGCCAGTATCTCTGCTCAAATGAACCGCTGACTATGAAAATATTTTGATATAGACAACGAGCGGCATTCGGGAGTAGAAAATTGTCAGGAAGCACTGGTGGCTGTATTCTATTACGAGGGAATTGAAAAGTTGGTATAACGCTACGACAGATGTCTAAGTCTGAGAGGCGACTATGTAGAGAAGTAGCTGGAAGGTGTAGCTAACGATTGCAAATAAAACAGTTTTGATTTTCCTGTGGTTTCCAGTTCACAACCTATCGTTGCTTGCTTTCCGAATTAGACTTTGTATTTACCTTTAACACGACCCATGTGTTGCTCTTTCTTCTGCATCTTTGTGATGAGTGTGCTGTAAATGCTCCCGTCTTACAAGATGACAACAGTCATGTACACAGGGCTGCATTCATATGCTACGGGTGTGAGGATCTTTCAGGCACCCTGTCACACTATAATAGGGTCGCTGTATCGCCCGATAGTAATGCTATAGAAAATGTCTGAGTCTATTTTCAACAGCTGGTAAAATACAACAATCGGCATCGCCTCAGTTTGGTAGCTCTACGGGATCTTCAGTAAGTGGTTTCAGCTGATTACAGCGTACCTGAAGAAACTTATAGAATCTCTTCCCCTTGGAATTGAGGCCGTTATGTTAAAGTCGGTGCTATACGGTATTAGCGTGCTTTAACCTGGGCGTGACTATTTTTTTATTCTTTTTAATGTGCGTTATAATAGGGTAGTTTGCGTCTGTCGAGAAAAAGGAACGTACACAAACTGATACAGAAGGAAAAACGATATATCTGGAATCAATTATAAAATGTGATAATACATTACTTGTGATGAAAGTATGTATTAAGTATTTATTTTCATACAAACGGAAAGCAGGAAACATGTTGCCAGACATGCAGCTCTGATTCACACCAAGATCTGTTTTCGTGACGGGATAACTGATAGGAGAATCAGTTGACGGTCTGGCACAGTCTGTGTGGGAGGAAGTACACAGCGAACGCATACACCACAGGAAGGAATTATTTAAAGTGAAACAATTTCATTGCAACTCTTTTTTTAAAAACAGTTTGGGTCGTATTCGGCCAAATGATTGGTACTGTAACTCACAGCTGCCGTATCCTTTGGGAAGGGAAACGGATAACAAGACACTGATAGTATTCTGAATTGGAAACCCCCTTGTCCCAGTCCCAACTGACTGGGATCTAGCTGATCAGATTCGAGCTCTCTCACAGTTGGACTAACAACTCAGACAAGAAATGAAAATATTTTATTTGTTATCTCCAACCGACAGAAGAACCAGATTCTAGGGACCATCATAGTAGACCGAATCCACACACTGTAGATTACTGTTGTATAGGTTGAGGTGCACCCATCAGAATTAGTAGTGCCCCTGATGAAAATTTAAAAACTTAAGCAAGTAAATTAAATAATAAAATAATCAGTAAAATAGAGTAGCAATTATAAGAATTGAATGGAAATCCTGTAAATACTTAGTATGGTAAAGATAGGTATGAACATCTGTATTGAACTATAAGATGAGATATGTATTATGCTAGTGTTTATTTATGCCAAATCGTAGTTTCATCTCCTACATCTGCTGTGTCACATCACATTTATCTGTTTACACGTAATTCCTTGTAAGTTACTATTGAAGGCAATAAATAAATAATACATAAATATGTTATATTCAAAGAGTTATGTATTTTGTTAAGTATAACACATCATGGAATTTATAAAGAAAAAGAAAGAAGAAAACAGAGTTAAAAAGGAGACAGAGAAAAGGCAGGTAAGATGTTAAAACATACGTAACACTGATTCCGTTCAGACTACAGACGGTGTGTTGAGAGAGATGCACAACAAATTTATGAGAGAGGCAAAACATTAAACTTGATATAGGACTTTACACATTACGTGTTGTAACACAAAAATGCTGGACTACTCTCTAAGCAAACTAACAAAGTGCTCTTTTTATTTTTTAAAAAAAAATGTGGCTTACGAATACGGGTAACTCGCTACTGAAGGACTCTCTGAACCATAGGATCATGCTCCGTTAAGAGGTGCATAACAGTAATTACCGACAATAGCCTCGAAAGATAGATGTCAATAATTATAGCATAAGTCACTGACATCCTTGTATTTCAGAATTATCGAGGATGCACCGAATGGCTATAATTCAAGTGCAGCTACCCAGGGAAGTGCAATTTGAGCTGTAATTATCGTATGCCAGCGAAACATTTTATTGATGATAATTCACTAACGTGGACCCGATTTTTTAAAACATGTCTGTATTTCAGTCAACCATATGATACTCAACAACCCACTACCTCACTCATACACTCATAAGGGGGTCCTAATTCTACATCTACATTTACAGTTACTGCAGCTAATTGTTGTAACTACAGTATGTGTATTTTATTCCACTATAGGCATTTCTTGTTTTAACTATCGTTGTTTGCTCTACATATGACATTTACTAATAAGTTATCTACGTGTTTAGTGCGCTAGTATCTATTGTCTGATTCTATGCTAAGTTATAAGCTGCATGGTACTTAAGAAACTAAACTATACCACCTGCAGCGTTCCAGGTATCCCAGTGTGATATAAACCTACATTGATGGCCGTGTACACGGAGCTAATCCCAGTGGGCACGCCCCTGGCCCAAGATCTTGAATTCGCTGCAGTTTACCTACTATTATTTTATCCTATTTTAAATCTACATCTAACCCACAATTCCTAATACTGCAGTCATAATCGGTGAGTTGTCCAGTCGGTGAGACTGATGTACCCTCTCCGTAAAACCAGGACGTGACAGATTCCAGCCGTAAGGCAGCTAGCCAAGTCCACGCCCCAGCGGTACAGGACAGGTGCACTATTCTTAGTCAGTGTGTTATTCTAATCGTGGTTGTTCCTTAGAAATTCTTTTAGAAAATTGCTTGATCTCATTCACAAGTTCACTGAGGATCTTGAATGTGTCTTGTTACCTGAGCAGGTGCTAAGCGTCGTGATTGGGTAACTATTATCCAAGCCGAGATGCTACATCGTGAAAAAGGGGGCATTTGAGCACCAAATGGTCTGGAGTGCCCTGTATAGCGTCACAGCCACACGATGGTGTAGCCCGCTTCCCGAACCATGCTTGATATGCCGGACATGGTGCATGCCTGGTGAGAGAGTGCAGCAGTCCTCTGGTAGATTTGAAGTTCTTGAGCTGCAGGTGCTCCTTGGTATCTGGTAACAACTCATGAGTTCTGCACCCTGTTTCATCTTCATCTCACTGTTCCTCCCGTAGTTCCTCAACCCTTCTTCTAACTGCAGCTTTATCTCCTACCTGAACACCCACTATTTCAACTATTTTCACCCTTGCCTTTCTTTAACTAATACCATGCTGCTTGCTCTCTGATTTTGATATCAAGAGGACAAAGTACCAGTACCTCTAATAATGCCCCCGCCTCCAGGAGTCGTTCTGTATGCCCCTACTGACCGCAAAAGCATGTTCCGCTGCATCCTTCTCACAGCCATGGCACGCATGACCCTCGTGAGTCTATGTTCCCAGACTCCCAAACCATACCCTACAATGGATGTTAGGATGCTGTTGTGGTTCAGCTAAATCAGGTCTGCTAATGAGACATCTCATCTGAGTCATCTCCTTCTTTATCGTCAGGCAACAGGAGGAGGACATCGGTGGTCTCCCGCCACGATTCCGTCACCCAGTTCCGGTCCCTGGTGATGACAACACCATTGGTGACTTTATTTTCTCCCATACCAACTAGTATAGGAAGCCCATGGATCTGTAGCAAATTGGCTTTGCACGTATCAACTCCTTAACCTTACTTCCCTTAGGTCCTTCTGAAATTGTTCTCTAGCTTCCTGGTATTGATGCACCAGAGTTGCTTTTCGTCTCAAACGACACCCCGCTGGTAGTACCTCTTCACCCTCCTTACATATTGAAGCATCTGCCTCAAATCAGCTGACCATGGTGATGGAGATGCTGAAATGGTTCTCCTTCCAGTTGGAACATCTGCCTTCATCTCCCTAGTAACTATAACAATTTGTCCATTTTATTTGGACTGTTGAGCTCCGTGGCCGTGGATAATGACATTTCACTGAAAAAATACGGCAACCAGCCACTTTTTAATGCGTTTTTTTTATTATGGGCGCTCCCAATTGATCCTAATGTAACTGAACTTAAGCCCCCCTCCCCCCCCCCCGCCCCCCGCCCACCTCATGTCTCAGTGGCACTCCATATCACACGGTAAGTACACTATTAGATTATGGTCACTAGTGGTAACTTTGTACAGTATATTCCAATCCTTTAACTTGTTTGCAAGATTTGGTGTTACTACCATAACGTCGATGTTTGTGCACTCGCCCCCTCCCCCCCTCTAGGTGGGAGGGGATTCCCTTGTCTATTAGCAACCATCAGTTGTAGCGCCATGACAGTCTCATCTGCCTTCTCTCATCCCGAGAGCCACTGAACCATATCCGCAATCACAATAGATCTGCGCCCCTACAACGACGTGGCCACCTGGACCAGCTGGTCTAAAAACTCATCAATTTCTCTCCCATACTGGAAATACATATTAACGAGGTATAGTACCCGGACAGGTGACTGACGTTCCGCGACATTACAGTGTCTCTCAATGCCTTATTTATCACAACGATTGCTGCTTATGAGTCAGATCATTTGCCAGTTTGCAGCCATAAATGGGATTTGCCCAGCGGGGGAATACAGCTCCTGCAGACAGAGCACTTGAGACTCCTCTCCTCCACCACTCTCTGAAGCTCCTGCATCACCAGTCTCCCGTTGTGCACAGTGATCGGTCTCACTTCAAAACCGGTGGTCATGGGAAATACGTATGGACATGTCACTCTGGCCACACATCCAGTCATGTGCTATTCGTCCATTGGTTAGGGCAGATTGATTATAAAGTTCTTCCAGGTCGAACTCTTCCTTCCTTCTATGGAGACTTTTTTGACCAAATCCCCCAGGGCCCCAAAGCCAGTGGGGAGATTCATTGTCTTCAGCTGTATCCTGTCCACAGTCTGCGTTACTGAAAAGGTGACTTTTCTCCCATACTGATGGCCAACATGGACCATGTGCTGCAGAGCTGTCGTTAGGATGGCTGGCCCCTCCAGGCCTGCTATCTGCACTACATGTACCCTAACAGTGTCTATCCCCAAGATTCTTAGGTGAGGTCAATCTGTTGTTAAGCCACTTATACTGCTTATGGTGGTTACCTGCACTTGTTCTCTTTGAATCGTATAATTCTCCATTAGCATCGGTCAACTTCCTACCACAGGATGCTCTCCTGGTCATTCCCGGTCTTCATACGACTTCTGTCGCTGGCTTCTAGGAGAGACAGCTCCTTCTGGACCACAAGGTTCAGTTTCAATGTATACATCTACCAACATTATTCTCTCAGTTCGAGACCCAGCAATCTTCTGCATAAATTCCTTAAATCTACTGGCCCTCACTGCATCCCTTCTCCTATTGCTCGGGGACTTCCTCTTAGTCTTTTTGTGTTCAGACATGGCCTCAGCCATAGTCAGTTCAGAAAATGAGTCGCTGCTCTTTCGTCCTGTAGGTAGGGCAGCTCCTCCCAGTGGTGTTGCAGGTCTTTTTACCTCTTCGGCTGCAGGGAATGCAAACCCAAGTTTTACTATAATTTTTGCATTTGTGATCCTCAGGCACACACCTGGAGCAAACCGGGCTCCTACCACAGTGCTTATATACGTGGGCCAGATCACCGAAATTGTGGCAATGAGTTACCACCTGATAATCTTGGACTTTTATTGCGTGAAATCTGAAGTAGGTTTTACACGTAGTGGTTAGTTTCCTGCACATTTTGCCGGAAACCACGGCACCTTCCCGAGCTCCAGTTCTGAGGTGCAGTATTAATTCATTTTTAAAAGTTTTCACATCCATTTCATCGAAGTTTATGTCACATATTGTTTCATATATTTCATTATCCTTTAGCGTACCAGGCACATCGTAGAATATTACTAGTGGATTCCGCTGCTTTGGCGGCTCACCCTTTCCGCTTTGCTCAGTTTCTGGTCGTTGAGAATTTTATTTCTATCTTCTTTATCATCAGCAATAACCACGTTCTTTGTCGACTTCGTTGATTTTTATTTTGTGTTTCGCAGGGTTCACCACTGTAGTGCAAATCTCGTGCACTTTCTTTGTGTCTTGACCAGGCAGGGGTCATAGAAATACCGCCGTGTCCGGTCTTTGCGACACTTTCGATATTGTTTCTTTAGTTGTTTGAGGCTTGCGGGCTACTCGCGCAGCCACTCCTGGCCATGTTTTCGTTGGCTGCTTGCGCAGCTGCTCATTGGCTCTCTCCATTTTTTTTAACTCGCGCCTCGAGCTTCGCGCTTGCGATACCCCAAACGGCGAGTTCATTCTTAATAGACAGGACTGCTGTTTGGCTTATTTTACCGTTCTTAACACAGTCCAGGATCTGAGTTATCCTGGCATGTTTTACAAAACCGTTTCCACCGTCTGTCCCAGGCCCTCTTCTGAGGAAGGAACAGGTAGCACTGAAGCCCTAGAAGTCGCACTCGAATCACTCGTCTCTTGGTCAGCCATCATGATTGTTACACGAGTGAAAAACGGTGGGAGCCCGTCTCTTGCCCTGGACTGGTTCCTCTGGCACAGGGGGACTGCTGCAGCTCGCCCACCCACCTCTCCAAGGGTAGTCCTGAGCTGCCGGGTTCAGCACACTTGTCGCTAGAACCTTGATCCCCTTCGACGACCCTGTCACCGACGACTTCACTCAGCACTCGTCGGCAAGTACACCCCGCATTCTGGAGAGGCGGATGCACCGCTCGCCCTACGCCGCCTACTAGCTCGAGCTTCCACCTCTCAGCCAAGAACCCACTCCTACCCAGTCGTTCAGTGGTCTGGATCCGTCTAACGTGGCCCAGGTGATGTCACCACCCCCTGGGTTTGGCAGAACACACGCGAGTTACCCACGGGAGCGGCGAAGCATCCGTGTCGACATGCGCCGAGATCCCACGCCGACGAACGAGGTCGCCGTCATGCAGAGCACCTGGTGTTCTGTACTCCGCGCGAAGAGGGAGGAGGACAGCAGCCGCCCAGCAAAGAGGACTCGCCCACGACTTGAGCAACACGCGCCAGTCTAGCAGCCCTCTCAACCCTCTCCCAAGGGACAGATTTTCGGTCTATGGACACAGCTTCTCCCCCCCCCCCTCCCCTCCTCGCCACACTGTGCCACACAGCCTTCACTTTCGCAGCGGATTGGGTATCAGCTCTCCCTTCTGACGCCAGACAACGTCTGGGCGGGGCCGGGAAACGCCGAGCTTGACGTCTGGCACTAAGGGAAGGCGGAAAGGGCTACTTCACTCCCCATGTGAGGCTCAAAGTAGCCGGTCGGGGTAACCGGCGAATTGCTCGACATTTCGATAGGATCAATATCAGTATTCGACAATTTTGACAGTCAAACATAAAGAAGGAAGCGATCAACTAGTAAGACGAAAGAACGTAAGGACCGGGAAACTGTCAGACAAAAACTCAGAGACCCAGGTTCATGGTTATCGTCGATCCGACGTGCAGCTAGTGCTTCAGTGAACGTAAGAACCATGAGTAGGTGGCTCACAGAAGCATGCTGAGCTCATGGCGTCTCTCGCGCCTACTAAGCTGCGTACCCAGTAAGCCCATTTCCAGTGGTGTTGGACACATTCGTCCTGGAAACACATTGACTGGAGTAGATCTACAGTGATGAGCTGTGCTTCGAACTGAGCCCCAATGACAGCGAAGACGTGTCTGGAGGCGCCCCGGACAGTTGCGGGATACGAACCTGACTATCGTCCTCTGTGCGGCCCAGCAACCAGGAGTGATCGTCTGGCGTGCCATTTGTTTCGAAGCAGGACTCCTCTGGCTATCGTGCGCGGTACCTTAAAGCACAGCGATACGTCGAAGACATTCTACGTCGCGTTTTGTTTCGCTTTACGGCAAATCGTCCTCCGCTAACACTGAAGCAAGATGATGTCGTCTCACAAACAGCGAGGGTCTCTACTACTTGTGTTCGTATTAGCCAAACCATAATTTGACCAGGAAGGTCTTGAGGCATCTCTCCGAAACTGAGAACGTTTGGAGCATTATGTGCAGGGCCCTCCAGCCATGTTGGAATTTTGATGCTGCCACTAGCACAGAATTTAACCGATATCCATCAAGAGGACATCCAGAAACCTAGTCAATCAATGCCAAGCCGAATAACTGCTTGCATGAAGGCCAGAAGTAGACCAGTTCATTATAGCTTTGATATTTTGTGGAGCTCCTTCCCTCAAAAAGTGACTCAGTTTTTCTGAAACTGCAATCATTTGTTTGTCTATACCCCTACACCACATCTAACGATATTCGTCCCATTCGGGTAAGTACTCCGTGGTGCCTCGTTTCTTTTGTCTTAGAGTGTGTTATGAATACACCAAGTAGGCGTGATGGGCTGTTAATGTTTTACTACGTAAATAAATGACCTATTGGGAAACTTCATGAGGCTGTTCGCAGATATTACAGTTGTCTGTAGGAAAGTGTAAACGTCGGGAGACTGTAGCGAGTCGTAGGAAGACGTGCAGAGGTCAGGCGACATGTGCAGGTACTGGCAGTCGACTATGAACGTAAATAAATGCAACGTATCGTGCATAAATAGGCGACGAAATCCGGTATTTTTCGATTACATTATGACGAAAAATCTCTGGAAACAGTAATTTCTGTATAATACCTAGGAGAACCTGTCTATTTCAGTCTATATCACATAAAATAAATAACAAGAATGACAGAGGCCTGACAGAGATTCATTGGAAGAGTATTATGAAAATATAATTGATCCACTAGGGAATTGGCTTAAGAACGCTGTGTTTGGTGCCCATACGAAACACGGTTAACAGAAGAGGTAGAAAAGATTCAAAGAAGGACGGCGCCTTTCGTCACGGTATCGTCACAGAAATTATAATGGCGCACAATACAAGAGAGGCGTTCTGTTTTACGAAGAGGCTTACGGTTGAAAATACGAGAGCACACATTTTTGAAAAAAAATAGACCAACATATTAATCCCTCTGATATACGTCTCACGAAATGACTACAAGGAAAAAATCAGAGAAATTAGATCTCATACTGAAGCTTACCGAAGTCATTCTTCTCACACTCCTTTCTTGAATAGAACGAGGAAGGAGCGAAAACTTGTGTTTTCAGACTACCCTGCACCACAAGCTGTAAGGCGATTTTCGGAGAAGAAAGAAAGGGGTTGCGCATGGCAGAGAGATTTACTATTGAAATTTTGAGAGAACACTTATCGGAAAGAGGCGGACAGCATATTACATTCCACACATACGTCTCGCGTAATGACCGCAGGGGAAAATTCGACGCACGTCCGGTGCGCGGTAGGGTGCAGTCCGTCAGTGTCACGCATCAGCTGATCGCTGGCCTCGGTGACGTCGCAGCCTGCAATACGTGTTGTCTACGGCGCACTCCCGCCCCCACTCCCTCACCAGGAGATTAATGATGAATATTCTGATGTTTGTAAAACCACTAATGAACATTCTGATCTTTGTAAAAAACATCAATGAACATTCCGATTCATTGCAAAAAACATGAATGGACAGAAATTAGTCCTGTATACAATCATGTCTTTAAATGTTTGATATGAGTACAGTCTTATAGCTCTGCACTGGTTTTCACTCGGTTTCCCAGTGGCTTTTACCGGAATAGGGGAGCATAAAGCAAATTATTCCGAGGAAAGGTAGTAAAAAGACTGCACTCAACTTCAACTTTTACGTATAAGAATTTCAACAGTAAGAAAGTACCGGTATTACCATAAGTATTGAAATCTCATAAACATGTCGTCACCTGTTTCGACGCAGGCGCACTTCAAACTTATTAATAGAATTATAAATCTGTCGTCACCTGTTGGACGCAGACTAATTCAATCACTCAACAATAATAAAAAAAACGAATCAAATAAATCTGTCGTGAACTGTTTGGGAGCAGAGAAACTTGTAATCTATTAATACCCTGATGAAACAAATATGTCTACCGTCACCTGCCGGCCGGGGTAGCCGAGCGGTTCTAGGCGCTACAGTCTGGAACCACAAGACAGCTACAGTCTTAGGTTCGAATCCTGCCTCGGGCATGGATGTGTGTGATGTCCTTAGGTTAGTTAGGTTTAAGTAGGGGACTGATGACCTCAGAAGTTAAGTCCCATAGTGCTCAGAGCCATTTGAACAATTTTTTCTACCGTCTCCTGTTTGGACGTAGACCTTTATAAACAGTAATATGCTATCGTATAATGCCATTTACAAGACTGTACGTAACTATGCAGATGGCATTCCATGGCGCTTTTATTGCATAGCCTCCGGAAAGAAGTAATGTAAATTAACTCATTGATATTCATCAACAGTGGAAACGCTGTCTGCACCCTTAAATGTTCAGTAATTACTGTATCTGTATCGTAGTATACAAGGAAAGGACATTTTGTTTCTTTGTCTTCTTGTTCTTCTTTGTCTTCCTGTTCCTGTTGGTTCTGATGTCCTATCCGACGGTCGAATAGAGATCACGGTCTGTAAATAATTTATATAAATATCTGTAGCGTTATTATCAATTTTGTCGAATATATATGCCATTATTTATGGTAGAATGTGTTTTATATCGGTAGCAAAAAGTACTTCTCTGACCCTTGATTCTTTTACATAATATTAAATGTTTCCCTGGACATTTTGTGTAAGTTAATTGTTGTAGCGACGCCATTAATGAAAACATGAAAAATACGTTTTTAATAGTCATTTATTTCAAGAAGTAGTAAAGATAATAATCTTAATAAATACAGAACGGCCTCTTGTAACATCTTCCATTTCATTTTTTAGGCAAGAGGTACAGTTTTATGGATAATAATTTTTATTAATGTATACGCTGCCATTGCACATAGGCAACTATATTGGAACATCAAGCCTCACAGAAAACGAAATAACTAAGCAATTTATTTAACTGGTTTATCGCGTAACATAAAAGAACGTTGGTTTTTTTTTTAAATCAATTTTGCGTCAGACGGATGCCTTCACGTTGGAATATGTATGATATTTCTAGCGATAGCGTCGTAAGAAACAATTAGCCGTGGCTTTTAACCTACACAAAAGAGAATTTTTAACAAACATTTTCATTTCCAATCATCAGAACAATTTATTTCATTTTATTTTCAAAAAAAAGGTTACCTGATACAATTTGACATTTGTTGCATGCTATCTGTAACGTGCTGCAGCTCTAACGGGCAACAGTGTACGATTACATGTGCTGCTATTGTGAAGCTGGTTTGCGAAACACAAGGTGTTCCTGCGTTACCTGATAATATACACTGATAAGCCAAAACATCATGACCACTGTACGTCATGACGTGGAATGCCGCCTGGTGACACTGGTTACACCACGCACTATGAGAAGAACGTAAACGCAGCAGGGATGGAGGGGGATCACCCTAGCGAAGATATAGGCTGAACGAGTATCGCGAAAACGACTGAAATGGTCGAATGTTTACATGCTACGGAACGTCTTCGGAAAGAGGTAGAAGGACAGTGAAACTACCACTAGGGGCTAAATGGTTGGACGTCACGACTCCTCACAGAACTTGAGTTGGAAGGCTTGTGTCCTCTGTAAAGTAGGATAGATGATGATCTGTGGCATCTCGCCGGAAGTGCACAATGCTGGTGCACGCACAAGTGCTTAGGAGCACATCGTTCGTCGTACAGTGTTAAACGTGGAGCTCCGCAGCAGACCGCCCTCTACGTGTCGATCCAACGACTTCGTCAACTACGATTGCAGAGCGTACCGGACTATGAGGGCTCGACCGTCGGTCAATGGAAACGTGTCTGCTCTTCGAGTGAAACACGTTTTTGCTACACTAGGTCAATAGTCAGCTCCACAAACGCCATCTACGTCTACATGATTACTCTGCCATTCGCATTTAAGTTCTTGGCAGAGGGTTCATCGAACCACAATCATACTATCTCTCTACCATTCCACTCCCGAACAGCCCGCGGGAAAAACGAACACCTAAACCTTCCTGTTCGAGCTGTGATTTATCTTATTTTATTCTGATGATCATTCCTACCTATGTACGTTGGGCTCAACAAAATATTTTCGCATTCGGGAGAGAAAGTTGGTGACTGAAATTTCGTAAATAGATCTCGCCGCGACGAAAAACGTCTTTGCTTCAATGACTTCCATCCCAATTCGCGCATCATATCTGCCACACTCTCTCCCCTATTACGTGATAATACAAAACGAGCTGCCCCTTTTTGCACCCTTTCAATGTCCTCCGTCAATCCCACCTGGTAAGGATCCCACACCGCGCAGCAATATTCTAACAGAGGACGAACGAGTGTAGTGTAAGCTCTCTCTTTAATGGACTTGTTGCATCTTCTAAGTGTCCTGCCAATGAAACGCAACCTTTGGTTCACCTTCCCCACAATATTCTCTATGTGGTCTTTCCAAATGAAGTTGTTCGTAATTTTTACACCCAGGTACTTAGTTGAATTTGACAGCCTTGAGAATTGTACTATTTATCGAGTAATCGAATTCCAGCGGATTTCTTTTGGAACTCATGTGGATCACCTCACACTTTTCGTTATTTAGCGTCAACTGCCACCTGCCACACTATACAGCAATCTTTTCTAAATCGCTTTGCAACTGATACTGGTCTTTGGATGACATTACTAGACGGTAAATTACAGCATCATCTGCGAACACAATATGAGAACTGCTCAGATTGTCACCCAGGTCATCTATATAGATTAGGAACAGCAGAGGTCCCAGGACGCTTCCCTGGGGAACACCTGATATCATATCAGTTTTACTCGATGATTTGCCGTCTATTACTACGAACTGCGACCTTCCTGACAGGAAATCACAAATCCAGTCGCACAACTGAGACGATACCCCAGCTTGATTAGAAGTCGCTTGTGAGCAACGGTGTCAAAAGCTTTCCGGAAATCTAGAAATACGGAATCAACTTGAGATCCCCTGTCGATAGCGGCCATTACTTCGTGCGAATGAAGAGCTAGCTGCGTTGCACAAGAACGATGTTTTCTGAAACAATGCTGATTACGTATCAATAGATCGTTCCCTTCGAGGTGATTCATAATGTTGGAATACAGTATATACTCCAAAACCCTACAGCAAACCGACGTCAATGATGTAGGTCTGTAGTTCGATGTATTACTCCTACTACCCTTCTTAAACACTGGTGCGACTTGCGCAATTTTCCAATCTGCAGGTACAGATCTATCGGTGAGCGCGCGGTTGTATATGATTGCTAAATAGGGCGCTATTGTATCAGCGTAATTTGAAAGGAGCCTAATAGGTATACAATCTGGACCAGAAGACTTGCCCGTATCAAGCGATTTGAGTTGCCTCGCAACCCCTATGGTATCTACTTCTACGAAAGTCGTGCTAGCAGCTGTTCGCGTTTCAAATTCTGAATATTCCATTCGTCTTCCCTGGTGAGGAATTTAGGAAAACTGCGTTCAATAACTCCGCTTTATCGGCACAGTCGTCGGTAACATTACCATCGGCAATGCGCAGCGAAGATATTGACTGCGTCTTGCCACTTTTGTACTTTACATACGACCAGAATTTCTTCGGATTTTCTACCAAATTTCGAGACAATGTTTCGTTGTGGAACCTATTAAACGCATCTCGAATTGAAGTCAGTGCCAAATTTCGCGCGTCTGTAAATTTGAGCCAGTCTTCGGGATTTCGCGTTCTTCTGAACTTCGCACGCTTTTTCCGTTGCCTCTGCAACAGCGTTCGGACCAGTCTTGTGTACAATGGGGGATCAGTTCCATCTCTTACCAATTTATGTAGTATGAATCTCTCAATTGCTGTTGCTACTATATCTTTGAATTTGAGCCACATCTCGTCTAATTTGCATAGTCAGTTCAGAAGGAATGGAGATTGCCTCTTAGGAAGGCTTCTAGTGACACTTTATCCTCTTTTTTAAATAAAATTATTTTGCGTTTGTTTCTGGTGGATTTGGAAGAAACGGTATTGAGCCTAGCTACTATGACCTTGTGATCACTAATTCCTGTATCAGTCATGATGCTCTCTAATAGCTCTGGATTGTTTGTGGCTAAGAGGTCAAGCGTGTTTTCGCAACCATTACAATTCACGTGGGTTCGTGGACTAACTGCTCGAAATAATTTTCGGAGAAAGCATTTAGGTCAATCTCGGAAGATGTTTTATGCCTACCACCGGTTTTGAACAAGTATTTTTGCCAACATGTCGAGGGAAGGTTGAAGTCCCCACCAACTATAACCGTATGAGTGGGGTATTTATTTGTTACGAGACTCAAATTTTTTCTGAACTGATCAGCAACTATATCATCGGAGTCTGGGGGTCGGTAGAAGCAGCCAATTATTAACTTAGTTCGGCTGTTAAGTATAACCTCCACCCATACCAATTCGCACGGAGTATCTACTTCGACTTCACTACAAGATAAACCACTACTGACAGACACAAACACTCCACCACCAATTCTGCCTAATCTATCTTTCCTGAACACCGTCTAAGACTTCTTAAAAATTACTGCTGAACTTATTTCAGGTTTTAGCCGGCTTTCTGTACCTATAACGATTTCAGCTTCTGTGCTTTCTATTAGCGCTTGAAGCTCAGGGATTTTCCAAACACAACTACAATAATTTACAACTACATTTCCGACTCTTCCTTGATCCAAGCACTTCCTGTATTTGCCACGCACCCTTTGAGATTGCAGCCCGCCCCGTACGTTCCCGAGGACTTCTAACCTAAAAAGTTGTCAAGTCCACGCCACACAGCCTCCGCTACCCGTGTAGCCGGCAGCTGAGTGTAGTGAACTCCTGACCTATTCAGCGGAACCCGAAACCCCACCACCCTATGGCGCAAGTCAAGGAATCTGCAGCAAACACGGTCGGAAAACCGTCTGAGCCTCTGATTCAGACCCTCCACCCGGCTCTGCACCAAAGGTCCGCAGTCGGTTCTGTCAGCGATGCTGCAGATGGTGAGCTCTGCCTTAATCTCATAAGCAAGACCGGCTGCCTTCACCAAATCAGATAGCCGCTGGAATCCAGAGAGAATTTCCTCATATCCAAAGCGACACACGTCATTAGTGCTGACATGTGCCACCACCTGCTGCTGGCTGCACCCTGTGCTCTTCATGGCATCTGGAAGGAACCTTTCCACATCAAGAATGACTTCACCCAGAAAGCACACAGAGTGCACACTGGATTTCTTCCCCTTCTTAGCCACCATATCCCTAAGGGGCCACATTACACGCCTAACATTGGAGCTCCCAACTACCAATAAGCCCACCCTCTGCGATTGCCTGGACCATGAAGGCTGAGAATCGTCTTCTGAAACAGCAGAGACAGTACCTGAAACCCGTTTGTCAGACGCACCAGGAAGACTTTGTGATCAGCCTCCGGGGACGTCTTTCGCTGCCTGCCACGTCCGTGGAACGACCCCCCAATCAACCACAGGCGAAGGCGCAGCCCCACTGCAGGCAGCAACCATGGCAACCAGTGGCAGACCGATCTGGGGACAGACGGGACAGGGTTGAAATCTCCCCACAGTGCTGGCCATTGGCAACAGCCTCAAGCTGCATGACCGAAGTCAGCGCCGCCTGCAGCTGTGAGCGAAGGGATGCCAACTCAGCCCTCATCCAAACACAGCAATCACAGTCCCTGTCGATTCTAATCGATGCTACTGAAACACTAGTCCGTGCTGAGATAACGCAAGGGAAACACGCAGAGAATGTATGAACTAACCTGTACAAATGCCTAACGGCTCCGCTACAATCTGTCTGAATTTACGATTACAGTAACTAAAACTCGAAATTACACCTCCTATACGAAACAATGTAACAAATAAGTGAACTAGGAGTATACGACTTGCTGCTGGCAGCTGCTTATCCAACGGCGGCGAGGTGAACGACGGCTCAAAACGTGCTGATAATAATAATGGCGTGTGACGAGGTAGACCGCTCGCCTGGTGCAGGTCTTTCGATTTGAAGACACTTGGCGACTTGCGCGTCGATGAGGCTGAAATGAAGATGATTAGGACAACACAATACCCAGTACCTGAGCGGAGAAAATCTCCGACCCAGCCGGGAATCGAACCCAGGCCCTTAGGATTGACAGTCCGTCGAGCTGACCACTTTTCTTTACCAACTTTTTTTTTTGAGTGAGGGCTTTATTTATTTATTTATTTTATATAAAGGAAGGTAGGAGAAACATAAACGTTTTTTATACACAAAATAAACATAGTACGTTCTGACACATGATAAGTGTCCTGGAAGGAACCTCGCTGCCGTCCCACCATGCAGCATGAAATGACAACAAAATCAAAGTGGGGCCACCTCCGGCACTCTAAAGAAAAGTATTTATGGATATGAAAACAAAATTTGAAGTACATCCATTTGCTAACTGTTCAAGCGTGAGGTTTTCGTAGGTCGCATACTCGCATAGTGTTCTTGGTCAATCATATTACTTGGTTGGTTTCACAACGAAAGCATCGCCGCTCATCTTTGCGCACCCGGCACACCTCAAGTATATGGCGGGTCCGCAAAAACCGGTACTAGGAAATTGGCATACCAATCCTTGTACTTGTGTGGCCGTAATAGTTTTGTGTGTCCATCTTGCAAGTATTGCCAGTAATCCAGGACGTGCAGTACGTTCTGACGTGTGTCTCTACAGATGTAATGGACCGTCATACCTGTGATCCACGCCACTGCGTTCGTCTTATGACGCGGAAAATACGTTTCCTCTGGAAAAAATACTATGTCAGAACAGACTGATGTATAGATAGTGCGCCGCATGAACGCTATTATCTTTCTTGCGAGAGTCCAGACAGCCAATGCCTCGCCGGAGACCAGCCGATGGTCGTCCGTATCCAGCTCGCCGCATTGCTGGCACAAGGGCGAATCCGCCAAATGTATTGCGTACTTTTTATCATTGGTAGGGTATTTTCGGTTGACGACAATGTACCATGTTGATCTGTCTGATGTAGGTAGATGGGGGTGGTGGACCGTGCGCCACACCACTTGCCAATTAACAGCTGGATGTTTCCGTTCCACCCTATTCCGGGCGATCTGTCGAAGAATCAGATGGTACACGTCCTTCGATGTCGACTGTCGGGTCGTTGGTAAACGCTCTCGAACGTAACTGTGTTCCACGATGAACGTGCGCACATACGTTAAAGGAGGCGATATATGGCCAACACTGACTGGAGGAATATGCGATGTTGGTAAGAGTTCTTCAATGATCGTCCCCGTAAGCGAGTGATTCCTGTTGCGCCACCGTTTGAGCATAGTATTAATATACATGGCACGCGCCTTCTCGTGCACGTTCACTAAACCAACGCCCCCCCTCTCGCGCTGGGAGGGTAAGCGTGTTGTACTGTACCTTAAAGAGTTGTCTCAGGCACACATAGTACCCAAAATCCGCATGAATCCTCAAAGCCATCGTGCGCGGCAAGGGGAGAAGGTGTGTCAGTTGGCACATCATGGGCGCGAGATAAAGGTTGACGAGTAACACTAGCTGAAGCATATCCATCGACCGTAGGGCGTTTAGTCGTACTGCCGTGCGGACTCTGAGTAAAAGCCTTCGGTAGTTGTCCGCAGCCGTTCTCGCTGTCCCTTTATGAAAGGTGATACCCAAACAGCGGAGGGTTTACACCTCATGTAAGGGTCCTTCCGTTCCTGGTTCTAGTTCACGCCCCACATGCATGAATTGTGATTTTCGGTAGTTGACCACACTTCCAGTTGCCCTCCCATACGTCTGCAGCCAATCCAGTGCTGTTTGAGTCTCCCCCTCATTCCGTACGAGGAGCACAATATCATCCGCGTATACTCTGCATTTGAATGATAAATGCCGTAGTGAGATCCCGGTGAGACGGCGGCGAAGGCCTGCGAGGCACGGTTCTAAGGCGATCGCATAAAGGAGAATCGACAAGGGGCAACCCTGTCTCACTGATCTTAAGATCTTAAAATACTCAGTTCTTCTTCCGTTGACCACCATCGCTGGCGCCGTGCAACAGCCGCATCACAGCAGTGGTCAATAAAGGCGAGACACCCATCCTGTTCACCAGCGCCGCGAGGTACACATGATCCACGCGATCAAAAGCATGATCGAAATCTACTGCAACCATCGCCCCCCGGAGGCGGCATGCAGCCGCGAGGGCGACGACGTCACGATAGTCTCCCAAGGCTGTGTGGATATTACTGATGCCGCCAAGACAAGTCTGATCGGCATGTATTCGATGCTCCAGCGACTTTTTGATACCACTTCACAGGATGCGCATGAAGATCTTGTAGTCACTATTAAGGAGGGTCAAGCGGCGATAATCACAAGGCCGTTTGCCACCACGGGGCTTCGGTATCGGTATCATGAGCCCTTCCGTGAAATGAATGTGAACCGGTACTTCTTGCCGCAGCACCTCATTAAACATACATAGCCACATCGGTGTCATAATAGTCTCAAAGGCACGGTAAAATTCCAACGGGAATCCGTCGAGACCTGGGGACTTGTTGCAAGCACCTCGTGTAATTGCTTCCTCCAGCTCTTCACACGTAATTTCAGATAACCCGTCCGCTTCCCCGTTCACACTCGTCGCGCCTGGGATCTCTTCCAAGACGTTCCCCAGCTCCCTCTAACCCTCCCCGTTGCTCGCAAAGAATCTGCTAAAATGATCCGTGAATGCCTGTGCTATGTGTTGTGGTTGGCAGGAGAGCCAACCGTGTTTTTCTAAAGGAGGCCGAAATGCACGCGTTTTAGCTCACGCAGACTGGCGTGAGGTCTGGAACATGACAAGGGAATTAGAATTGAGAAAAACGGACGTAGCTGGTGGAATACTTAACTTTAATCCATTAACGGAGAACGTCGCTCTTTATGGTACATGATTCACAATATCAATAGTACGGATACTGGCGCCTTGCTAGGTCGTAGCACATAACGTAGCTGAAGGCTATGCTAACTATCGTCTCGGCAAATGAGAGCGTAATTTGTCAGTGAACCATCGCTAGCAAAATCGGCTGTACAACTGGGGCGAGTGCTAGGAAGTCTCTCTAGACCTGCCGTGTGGCGGCGCTCGGTCTGGAATCATTGATAGTGGCGACACGCGGGTCCGACGTATACTACCGGACCGCGGCCGATTTAAAGGCTACCACCTAGCAAGTGTGGTGTCTGGTGGTGTCACCACATTCCTCCCCCGCAAATCGGCGTACGGTTGTGGTATAAGGCTTCCGCCCTCCGTGGGGAGGACCGCATGTTGACGTATGCGACGAGGTGGGGAGCGTAACAACAGGCGAGGCTCTGCCACCCGCACCCTGCCATTCGGACCGCGGGGAGCTAGGAAACGCCTCAAAACCTGCTCCAGGGTGCACGCCAACATGCGGTGTACGCGCCCGTAGAGAGACAGGATGGGCTGAAGTGTCGACCTCCATCGGGCCGGGGCACCCGACGGGCGAAGACGACATATGGTCCGGAGCGGGCAAGAGGCCCATGTCGGAGGACAACTGGTCACGGGAAGCGATCGGCGGCGCGTGACCCAGGGAGGCGCCCGGCGGTTGCAGCGACGCGTCCACTGCGGGCGTCGCCGGCGGGAGAACAGGCGGCGGCGGCGGCGGCGGCGGCGGCGGCGGCGGCGGTGGCGGTGGCGCGTCGCCATGGGGCAAAATGGAAGGCAGCGTCGGTAACACCTGGGGCTGAGGCGAGCCAGTAGATGGGCCCCGGGGCGCTGACCGGACGGCACCGTCGCTGAAAGTAGACGGCGAGCGGCAGATCCCGTGCGACGACAGAGGCGCAGCTGATTGAGAAGCCGACGCACCAGAGGCCCCCAAAACCAGATACATAGCGCTACCGAGGCAGCGAAGAATGCGCCCTTCGAGCCAACGCCGTGAACCTCGATAGTGGTGATAGTAGACAACGTCGCCTGGAGCAAAAGCAGGTGTCTGCCGCGGCACAGGAACCTGATGCGGCGGATGTAGCAAAGACATCAAGGTTCGATGATGACGACCGTGGAGCAACTCAGCCGGCGAGCGACCATCTCGGGGCTGAGAGCGATACGAGGACAAAAAGAGCAATAACGCGTCCTCCCGAGAATGTGACTCTTTCAACTTCAACATCTGTGACTTGAATGTCCTAACCAATCGTTCAGCGGCACCGTTTGACTTTGGCAATAACGACGCGGACGTCAGATGTTGAATATCATTGGCCTTGCAGAATCACTGAGATTCTGCAGACATGAATTGTGGGCCATTGTCGGAAACAATAGTCTGTGGAAGACCTTCAATGCAAAAGAGAGCGGATAACGCTTGGATGACGTCGTGGAAGACATCCGGACAACAAAAGGAAAATTACTGAATGAATCTATCACAACCAACCATCGAGCAGTTTAGAATGGACCAGCAAAATCGATGTGTAAGCGTTGCCAAGGGGAAGTGGCTTTTGGCCATGCAAAGAATTTCCGCGGTGGTGCTGATTGTTGTTTGGCACACCCATGCAAGAAGAGCACATATTCGTAATCGCGGCATCGATTCCGAACCAAGTACAGTGCTGACGAACAGGTTGTTTCGTTCTCACTATACCCCAATGTCCTTGGTGGAGAAGCTGTAAGACAGAGGACTGTAACGAACGTGGTACCACGACCCTGGACTGATCATTATCAGAACGCAACAGCAAAACAACACGTCGAACAAAAAGCCTCTCCTTGTGAGAAAAAAATCTGCGAACCAAAGGGTCCCCGATCCGCGACTTTGACAAGGGCCATTGCGTAGCAACAAAAAGCAGAACGGGAGCAAGGACAGGGTCGGCAGCTGTGGCTGTAGCTACACGACGAAAATCAATCGGAAACGATTCGACCACATCATCGATTTCCGCATCAATGAACATGCGAGCAAGTTCGGAGGAATCGAATGCCCTATCCTCAGCAACAGGCAAGCGGGACAACGCATCGGCGTTTCCGTGCTTAGCAGTGGACCGATACAAGATATCGTAGTGGTGCTGCGAGAGGAAAATAGACCAGCGAATGAATTTCTGCGCTGTACGTGGAGGTACGGGCTTGGTCGGATGAAAAAGCGATGTCAAAAGTTTGTGGTCTGTGATTATGGTAAAGTGACAACCATACAAGAAATCATGAAACTTTGTAACACCAAATACGAGAGCCAATGCTTCTTTCTCGATCTGTGAATAAATTCTTTGAGCAGACGAGAGCAATTTGGACGCAAAGGCAATAGGGCGATCGTGCCATCCATCTTTGTGCGCAAGCACAGCGCTGATCCCGAAATCCGATGCATTCACCATCAACAAGAGGGGCTTCTGGGGATCGAATGGCGTAAGGCAAGTATTGGAAAGCAACGCCGATTTCAACTGGCGAAAGGCGCGTTCGCATTCCGTCGTCCAGACGAACGGAACACCTTTACGGCGTAAGCGATGAAGCGGAGCTGAAATGGAAGAGGCATGCGGCACATATTTATTCTAATACGTAATTTTTCCCAGCACACACTGTAGCTGCTTCAAATTCTGTGGTGAAGGCAAGTCGGGTATGGCACGGAGGTGCGTTGGACTGGGATGTATGCCTTGGGCATTGACTGCATGTAGAAGGTATGGCAAGTCCCGAGCAAAAAACACACATTAGTCCTTTCGCAAAGCGGAGAGCATTTTGTAGCAAGACCTGAAATAATGTTCTGAGGTTGGCCAAATGTTCTTCTTCCGTCTTTCCGGAGATCACAATATCGTCCAGATAATTTGCTGCAGTAGGGACCGACGCACAAACAGTTTGTAGATATTGCTGAAACAATGCAGGGGCGGATGCACACCCGAATGGCAGTCGTTTGAATCGATACAAACCAAGATGCGTGTTAACCACCAAAACGCGCTGGGATTCTTCGTCCACCGGTATTTGCAAGTACGCATCTGCTATGTCAAACTTCGAAAAATATTTACCCGGGCACAGTTTGTCAAAAAGATCTTCCGGGCGGGGTAAAGGAAAAGTTGCAATCATTAGTTGTGGATTCACTGTTTCCTTGAATTCCACACAAAGTCTCAATTTTCCGGAAGGTTTTGGCAAAATTACGAAGGGTGATGCCCAGAGAGAAGCCTGCACAAGTTCAATTACACCTTGTGATTCCAAATCGTTTAATGTTTTTGCGACCTCATCACGCAATGCGTGGGGAACATTGCGCGCTCTGAAAAATTTCGGTTGCGCGTTTACTTTCAGTTCCAAATGTGCATTATAGTTCTTAGCGCAACCGAGGCCCGGTGCAAAAATGTCAGCAAATTCTTCACATAGACGAGAAACACTGTCTGAAGGAACAGTCTGGTTCACTGATAGGACCTGATTTACTATAGACAAGTTAAACAACTGAAATAAATCGAAACCAAACAAGTTCAATGCAGAAGAAGAACGAAGGACGTAAAATGACACAAGTTTGGTTTGTCCTTTGTATGTTGCAAGAAGGCTGCACTGTCCTAACACAGGGATCTTTTGTCCTGAATAGGTGGTTAACCGAACATTTGCGGCACACAACGGAGGTGTGCCCAGCATTTTGTAAGTGTCTTGATTGATCAGGGAAACTGCAGCTCCGGTATCGAGCTGGAATGGTATCACTTTGCCGTTAATGTCCAAGTCTACAAAAAGTTTATTGTCCTGCTGACGACAAGAGCGACTGTCTCGTGCAACGTGAACTGACACTGGTACATTATCACTTGCGACTTGACGGGAGTTCCGGCGATGTCGACGCACACTATTTTTGGAACGAACACAGTCACTGTGAGAGATAGTGACACTGGGCGGAGTGGAGTGAACTACATGAATTTCCATGGGCGAAGTTTCGCGAGCCTATCCTTGGTTCGATTCTGATTCCAGTGCGAAGCAAAGGGCCTGGAACGGTTTTGAGCTTCCGATCTGAGCTTTCTCTGGCAAACGCTCTGAACATGTCCTTTTTTATTACAAGAAAAGCAAATAGCTTGGCGTGACGGGCAATTCTCACGCGAATGTTTAGTAGCACATCGCGGGCATGATTTGAGCACTGCATTTGCTTGCCGGCGCGGCACACGTGGCTGAGAGCCTGGCGGCAGCGGCGCGGCCGGGCGCGCGGGCTGTTTACTGCTCCGTGCAGCTCGCCCGGCGGGCCGGTTAACCTGACACACTGCTGGCGAAGTTTCAAACTATTCCTGAGCAAAGTCAAGTGTGTCCTCCCGATCCAAGATGTCCATCACTTGTTGAAGGGAGGGATTTACTAGTTTCAAAATCTGTTCCCTTATACGAACATCAGAAACGTTATGTGCAATTGCATCACGTACCATAGTATCTGAATAAGGGAGTCCACATTGACACTCAAAAGCACAATCCCTAGTAAGGCCTTGCAAGGTTGCAATCCACTCCCGATTAGTCCGACCTGCCGTACGTTTTGTACGAAAGAAGGTATACCATTTGGCAACTACATTGACTGATTCTTTGAAATATGCAGGCGCGCAGTCCGGAACCGTGCGACTGCTACGGTCGCAGGTTCGAATCCTGCCTTGGGCATGGATGTGTGTGATGTCCTTAGGTTAGTTAGGTTTAAGTAGTTCTAAGTTCTAGGGGACTGATGACCACAGCAGTTGAGTCCCATAGTGCTCAGAGCCATTTGAACCATTTTGAAATATGCATCTAATGCAGACAATATTTCTCCGTAGGACAGAGTTGCTACGTCGCGTCGGGGAAATAATTTGACTATCACGAGGTACGTGGTCACGACGACCGACGAATATAAAAGAGGCTGCCGCCCGTTGCCTTGAATTCCGTAGGCGGCGAGATGGAATCCAAATTGGCGTGACCACTCCGTCCAGCTTTCCAGTGCAGCATCAAAAAGACGAAAAGTGGGTGCAACAGCGTGTTGTGGCTGCGTTAGCGGTGAAGCGGCTGTTGCCGCATCGTTGTGCATCGCACGTTGACCCTGGACGAGCTGTCCAAGGGCATCCAGTAAGGCCTGCGTCTGCTGATTCTGTAAGCGATAAATTTCGGACAGTACATCTGGAGATTGTGGCGAAGCCATTACACAAGTAAATCAGGGCAATTTAGAAAAGAACGCGGTATTGCCTCGTCGCCAATGTTGTGGTTGGCAGGAGGGCCAACCGTATGGTTAAAGGAGGCCGAAATGCACGCGTTTTATCTCACGCAGACTGGCGTGAGGTCTGGAACATGACAAGGGAATTAGAATTGAGAAAAACGGACGTAGCTGGTGGAATACTTAACTTTAATCCATTAACGGAGAACGTCGCTCTTTATGGTACATGATTCACAATATCAATAGTACGGATACTGGCGCCTTGCTAGGTCGTAGCAAATAACGTAGCTGAAGGCTATGCTAACTATCGTCTCGGCAAATGAGAGCGTAATTTGTCAGTGAACCACCGCTAGCAAAGTCGGCTGTACAACTGGGGCGAGTGCTAGGAAGTCTCTCTAGACCTGCCGTGTGGCGGCGCTCGGCCTGGAATCATTGATACTGGCGACACGCGGGTCCGACGTATACTACCGGACCGCGGCCGATTTAAAGGCTACCACCTAGCAAGTGTGGTGTCTGGCGGTGACACCACACTATGCCCCTTTATGTTGTAAAACGACGGCCATCGCCGAGATCGATCTCATGTATTAAATTCATGCGTCTTCTTCGTCTTTCTTTTATCACATAATGCATCGAGGGAACCTCGTTGGGCAGGAAATCCTGCGACCTCCTCGCGTATCATCGTACCTGCCATATTCTGCGTCGCAAGTTGTACCAGCTTCGCCTTAACTCGGTGGGCGGCCGTCTGGCGTTCTGGTGTAGGTGGCTGAGCTAACAGTTACCGGAGCACCGTAAAGTAAAACTCAGTGGTCGTGCGCTGCCATTGAGAAATCTCCTTCCCGTTACCTGTTAACGTCCTAAGTAAAGCTGGCTTCGCGCACTCGATCCACCACTGCAGGACAGAACCGAAAGAATTTCGTCGACGGAGGCAGCCATGCCACGCGTCCTCCACCATGCGTCGATATTCTGCATCTCGCAGGTGGGAGACGTTCATCTTCCAATTACCCCTCCGTCTCCATACCTGCTGCCTATCGAGGTTAACCGTACAAATATATGCCTCGTGGTCTGTAAACGCTGTCGGCCATATTTCTGCGTCCACCGTCGACATTGCTAACGCCCTTGAAACGTAGATCTGGTCCAAACGGACCGCGGAGTGGCTAGTAAAAAATGTATATCCTAGTTGGTTGCGATACTTCAGGTCCCATGTATCGACTAATTCCATCCCGTTGATCAGCTCCCCAAGTTCTTGACTAGTAGTATAGTTAGGTTGTTGGTCCTTTCTGTCGAGCACACAATTAAAATCTCCGCCGAGTATGCAACCCTGGAACAACGGTGTAACCTCATGGGCGTAAAAATCTGCTCTGTCCCTTCTCTTATCAGAGCCTGACGGTGCGTATATGTTGATCAAACGGGCAGAAGGCAAATACTCTACTTCGTCTGCACGTATCCCTTCCTTTAATAGTATAGCTGTGCCAACGCCTCTCTCGTCGCACGGGGAACAGTAAATGGCGTAACCGTAAAAATCCGAGGGGGGGAAGTACCCGAACTTCTTGTAATAGTGCTATGTCTAAATCCGCAGCCTTTATCATGTCACTGAACATCTTGATTTTTACCGGCGTCCCAATGCTACTGATGTTAACAGACCCTATCCGATAAGCTTGTTGCATGACGGTCAACGTAGATAGGGTACCGTACGGTCGCTAATTTTGCCGTACATAGGCTGCTGTCGGACTAACGTCCCCCGCCGTCCCCTCATATGGTCGGCCATCATTCCGTGCCCTCTGCCGGTCTTACACCGGCAGAGTGCTTGGGAGCAGTTCCTCCGGCATCATCTGTTCCCCACGGGGGTGGCTCTTCTGACCAGTCCCCTAGTGTCCCATCGTTGCCGTGCGGTGCAGGCGCCGTAGCCTCCTCAGTAGCCTGTTGCCGTCTATCGAGCTCCTTCGCTGTGTCTGGAGCATCGTCAGCGGTAGGTCGTGCCGCCGTCCCGCTGGACACCGTTGCATCCACGATAGGCAGTTCTTCTGTATCCATGGTCGTCTGTTCTGTAACCGTAAACTTCTCAGAATTGTCTGCTACATCAGAGTGGTCGTTCTCCACCGTGAAACGGCGCTTCTTCCGCCGTTTTGGTGATCGCTGTTTGCGTTGCTGGGCCTCGGAATAAGGGGTTAGCATGGTCTCCAGTTGATCGTGGGGGACGTCGGAATCGTGCGCCGTCGTATTATCGACGTCTCCAAGTGCCTTATCTGAAGGGGCCGCAGGCGGAACCGAAGAGAGGGCGTCCTGTGTCTGCTGCAGGAGGTCAAGCGCAACGTCGTCTTTCTGTGGCTCGCCACGATCCGCCGTTGTCTGTGTGTTCTGGTACGCTTCTGTCTCGCGGCCGACGTCATCGCGTAATGCGGCGACGTAAGTCAGGGGGAGCACAGCCGGATGCGGCGTGAGGGGTGGATCATCCCGTGGCAGCTGTAATAACCTTCGTTGAGCACACTCAGTACGTATGTGTCCCTCCTTCCCACATCCAGAGCACGTCCTTGGTTGTCCGTCGTAAATGACAATCGCCCTACACCCGGCGATGTACAGGTATGATGGGACGTGTTTTCGGAGTTCGATCCGTATTTGTCTGACGCCATTGAGGACAGGATACGTCTTGAAACTCGCCCATTTTTCAGCCACGTGGGATAGGACAGTTCCGTAAGGACTCAGGGCGTCTGTCACCAATTCTTCTGGCACTTCGAATGGAAGCTCAAAGACGCGGATCGTTCGGAGGCCCATGTCGGCGTGTTCAACTGTTACCGCTCCAACATTCCCGTCTGAATCGCAGAAACGAAGTCCTTGTCGGTGTCGAAGTAGTAGTTCGTCACATGCCGCTTCATTAATGAGCTTGACATAGACAACGCTGATGACTATAGATAAGTGGATTCCAACTAGAACGTCAGGTTCGATTTTCACCTCGTCCCGTATCAATAACGTTCGATCTCGTAAGCCTTCGGTCGAGCATAATCGTTAACAAAACTAAATTTCAGTGTCGATTTGCGGAGCGACAAGGCCAAGATTCGTTCTATGTATACCGCGACACACCGCTACACACATAACGTAAACGCCTCTCGTGCAGACGCGCGGCAGGGACGTAAATTCCGTTCGAACCGCTGCGCCGCCGAAGGCTGACTGATCACTCAGCTATCGGGGGCGGACACGCAGGTTGATGAGAGCAGTATTGTACAACGGAATACTTTTTACTGCTCTTCCTTGGAACCTGTGCTAGCAGTCGAAGACACGCTAACGGCTGCCGACCAACTGCATCTCTTCATGCGTGATGGATTCCCCAAGGGCGATGTAATTATTCAGCAATATAACTATCCATGTCTCGGAGCCGGAACCGTGCTACAGTGGTTTGACGAGTATTATAGTGAACTCAGGTCGATGTCTCGGTGACCAAATTCGCCTGATGTAAGTCCTATGGATCACATGTGGATCGCTATCGGGCGCCATCACAGCGTAGACATCTAATGCAACGTACCTCCACAAACCTACCAACAACTTGTCGGATCCTTGATACGCAGAATCAGTGACGTATTTCGTTCCAAAGACGGACAAACGAGCTATTAAACAGGTGGCCACAATATTTCGGCTCATCAGTGTATATTCGCGCAGATACAGACGGTAATTGTGTAACTTAACCTCTGGTCTGCTTCTGTCTATCTGTGCGAACATTTCTAAAACTATCTACCAAAACTTCTCTAAGAAGATTACCATACAGTCTAATTCATAACTTAAACTCATAAACTGTGAAAAACTCTATTCTATCTGTCGATTGAGCATGTCCCGCAGTTACACAGGGTCAGCCATCGTTAATTGGATCTGGCATGTTAATGTTTAAAGGGTGGCCGGATGCCCATCCTGCCGCCACCCCGTACCCCCCGGGATGGAATTAGTGTACCCCAGCTGTAATTCATGGAATAGTGTGAACGTGTTCAGAAGTTCAAAAAAAAGAAAAAAAAAAAAAGTTCAAATGGCTCTGAGCACTATGGGACTCAACATCTTAGGTCATAAGTCCCCTAGAACTTGGAACTACTTAAACCTAACTAACCTAAGGACATCACACACACCCATGCCCGAGGCAGGATTCGAACCTGCGACCGTAGCAGCCCCGCGGCTCCGGACTGCAGCGACAGAACCGCCCGGCCACCGCCGCCGGCATGTTCAGATGTCTGCGAGCCGTGCAACTGAGGCGGAACATGGGGACCAGCCCGGTATGCACCTAACGGGATGTGGAAAACCGCCTAAATCCTCACATCCAGGCTGGCCGGCACATCGGCCCTCGTCGTTAATCCGCCGGGCCGATTCGATCCGGGGCCAGCGCGCCTACCCGAGTCCAGGAACCAGCGTGTTAGCACTCTCGGCTACCCTGGCGGGTGACGGTCAAAAACTCTGACTATACTGAATTATATAAAGACTTAATATAATTTGCTCAACACTGTCTACAAACTGAAGCCGTCTTTCTATGAAAATGCAATGCTACCCTGAATGTAACCTGATTTCTGTAATAAATGCGCTACTGAACTTACAAAGAAATTCCTAGCTCTAAACTGTGCTTTCAGTTACCTCGTGTCTTGGTAAACCTTTTTGCAGATTTTTCGTAAGCTTCACACAGTTTAGAGCAGCATGTAAGCATACTGTCTTTCAGGCACAACCTTACCTTTGAATATTTCAGGTTAAGCCGCTACACTGTTGACTGCACATAAACATTATCTTCACGTTTTTTGCTTTGTGGCAGACTACACGTCAGCCGTCTGTGTCAGAATGCGTAAGCGTATATGTCGAGTGAATGGAGGAATACAGCACACAAGCACCTCGGAGTGATCGTTACGAGAAATTATGATTTGACTGTGGTTTTAATGGTGTAAAATCTGTGGATTATTTTAGAAAAGTGCATTCTAACAATAAATAGTGAACACAAAGAAACTGATTAAAGCAAAAATACACGGTCCAGTCACGTTAATATGACCGCCTTCTACGTCAACATGCAACGAACACTCACTGACGGCAGGTGGTAGCACTAGCAGGGAGGGTACACGGGAAACAGTGTAGCCGTTGTCGTAATGCGGAAAAGGAACGATTTATGTCGAGTCAAAAAAAGACTTGATCATTGGCTTTCGGGTCAGTGGTGGAAGCATTTCCGAAGCGCCTACGTTTTTGAACTTTTATCATACTGCCATCCATGGCAAAATGACGCTATCGAAAACCGGCACCGAGGCAACTGTGATGCACCACGGACCGTACGTGACAGGGTGACCAACGGCTGCGGAGATGTGTGCAGTCGAATAGACTTGCAACTGTTGAGCAACTGACAGCCCAAATGAACCAAGGGTGTTTCAACAGTGTCTCCTGAATGACCGTACAGTGAATGCTGCTGCATATGGACCTCCGCAACAGGTGAGTGGTTCGTGCATCTACGGTGACTGCTGTTCATCGGTGACGAAGGCTGGAATTTGCACGCAGATACCGCAAGTGGACGTCTACTGAATGACTGCAGGTGGGATTTTCAGATGAATCACGTCTTGTGCTTCATCTCGCGTATGGCCGTTCGATCGCAAGGACGGTCCAGACGATGGAGACGATCCAGACGATCCAGAGGATGGAGCACTATGTTCTGGGGAAAGTTTTGTAGCACTCGCTGAGCCGTCTAGATATTCTGGCATCATAGTGGAACAAACCAACTATGCATATGCCAGGTGTACCATGTCCTCCCCTGCATGCACTTTGTTTTTCCTCGGTGATCTGGCATCTACCAGCAACGTGTTACACAGTACGTGCGTGGTTCGAAGAGTATCAGGACGAGATTCTCGTGCTCATTTCGCCGATTCCCAGAATATAAACCGAACTGAGAATCTATTGGATCTCTTCAATCGATCTGTTCGCGCGATGGACCTTGAACTGAGAAACCTAGCGCAGTTGTTCACTGCTCTAGAGTCAGCAATGTTCCACATCCCTGTCGGTACCTACCAGAACTTCACTGACTCTCTTGCTGCACATTTCGCAGCAGTCTGCTCGGCAAAAGGTGGTTATGCAGACTTTTGGCAGTTAATGTGACTGGACAGTGCGTATACGCAGTCGTGCGACACTGTCAGGCCAGTAATAGCACGTACTATGGAAAACACTGCCTGACAAAAAAGTTAAGCAACTAAAAAGGAAGAAGGAAATGAAATGAAACTTTACCGGTTAGGAGGGTATGTTATGTTATTTCAGTGATTACGATATCGAGTCAAAGCTATAAAGAACTTGGCAGTACAAGGGCCCTTGTTAGTATGACTTGTGAGCCGTGCACTGCTCGCGTTTATCCCATTTATTGTTTGTCATCTTCTATTTCGTCACTGCCGCCTCGATCTCTTATTCCTTTTACTGGCGTCACTAACTTTCTGCCTTACTTGCCCGTGAGCGGCAGCAGCAGCGCGTATCGATAAGTGCACTTTCGTACCCTCTCTGTACCGACCGATAGTATTTCCGGGTCGTCGAGTGTCTGGCAGTCAATTCGGGACGGACCAGCAGTGCAGTCGGCACGCAGCAGCGATGAAATCGCGGACGGAGCGACGGTAAGTTCCCAACAGCCAGTGCTCGCCGACCGCTGGCGACACACCTGAACTCTCCGACGGGGAGATTGGAGCGTCTCATCGGCCGACGCATATTTAGTCCTTTCCCTGTTTGTGGGCCTGGGCAGTCGGTCGGTTGGCATGGAGTAGCGAGGAATTCCCCGCGGGAGATAGTTTGGCCGGGGCTGCTGGCGGTCTCTATGCGGCGTCAGGTGTGTGGAGCTGTTCCCATTGCTACGAGGTCTGTGGCTCGCCGACCTTGGACACGAAAGTTGAGTTTTGATTTAATCTGCCAGCAAGTCAAGACTGTTCACATTATGTCGTTTGGAGTTCGTTGTCGTCTGTTGGGATATTCCCGCAAGCAACAACGTGGCTTTCAAGTTGGAAAATTCTAGCCACCCTCCGGTGGAGTTTCACTGTATTTGGTTATTTGAATTGAAGTGCACCAGCGGAATCTTCTGCCTCGTGGCCGTTAACGTTCCGGTTACCTGCCCTGGCCGTTGACGCTAATTTCAGGCAGTGTAGTTTCCGCATCGTGTTGTTGCTGTCCAGCACGGTGTGTAGTTTGACAGCTCCATGTTTTATTGGTTGTGGACGCCAATATCTTCTACGCCTTCCGTTGAACTCCCTGGTCAGGTGAAGTGGAAGTTGTCGGTGAGTCCGTTGTCTGTCGGTCGGTTGGGTTGTCGTCGGATCGTGAATGGTTGGCCCGACTGCCTGTCTCACCTAAGCGAATGATAGTGTTGGAATTCCAGGCCTACCCTCGAACATCTGAGCGCCATTGGGTGTACTGCCCTGTTTTTTATTTGTTCTTGTTGTTTGTACTTGAATGGCTTCTAGCAAATTTCTTAATTAAGGTTGTTTTGCCCTTAAGGCGTAAGATTCTCTATGCCTTCAGCCTAATTTACAGAACTGTTTCACGGAAGACCTGTGGTATTTAAAATCAAATTATTAATGTTATAGAGTTTTAAGTTTTAGGCCTTCAGCTGATTTGAATTTAACTTTTTCCCTCCTGAAGTGTTTGATTCTTTGGGCCTTCACCCTAAATAAAGAACTTGCTTGCTTGCATTTTAAGCTATTGTCCTTCAGTCGTTTATAAATGAAAGTGGCTTTCAGCCGGTAATTAAGTGCCAGAGATTTAAGCTGTGTGTTAAAAACTTTTTTTTGGGTTCTTGTAATGTCTGATCAAATAATAAAGTTGTATGTTCGAGTGTATCTGACAGACCCTTATTTTGGCCCCTTTCCACAATTTAAACTAACTGTCCTGTCCTGTGGGTTAAGCTGGGCGTCTCGGCTTGGGTGCATATACTGGTTCGATTTGGAAGCGTGTCAGATACCTCGTATCCTGCCTGACCAGTATGTTATGGATAATTCTCACCCGCTTTTCATGGGTCGCCCAGAGATTGGCACGCCACAAACTCGCCAGCCACTACGGATGACGATTTCTGGCACAGAACTGAAGAAAATTGCAGTAACGTATCTGTCATCCAAGATTAGTTCGAGTCGATGTTCAGCTGCGTTGTATCCGTTGTTGCTGCCATAGGAAACAGCTTTGTATACAATATTCTTCATCCTATGTACCACCAAAAAACCACAATTGTATTCTTCCTTTTACAGAGCTCATGCACAATTAGTAAAAGTTCATTACTTGCCACTATTCCCGGTGTTTTAATGATCAGAAGTATATTATGTTGGCCAACGGCCTTGTCTGAATGGTAACACCGGTTTCTGTCAGATCACCGAAGTTAAGAGCGGTCGGGCTTAGCTAGCACATGGATGGGTAAGCGCGCGGTCTGTGGAGCACTATTGGCAAGAGGGATGCACTCGATCCTTATGGGGTAACCTGAGGAGCTACTTGATTGAGAAATGGTGGTTGCGGTCACGAAAACTAACAGCGGCCGGCAGAGAGGTGAGCCTACGACATGCCCCCCCCCCCCCCCCCCATATCCGCATCCAGCCTGTAGACTGAGGATGACACGGCGGTCGGTCAGAACCGTTGCGTCTTCTGAGACCTGTTCGGACGGAGTTTCGTTTAGCTTAGTGTATTATGTAGGGTAAGTCCGGGAGACTTAGACCACTTGTTTCTACAGCATAGAGTTTGGGTGTTTTTCAACTGTTTTTACTTCTGGCAGCAGGTTCGTATAAACCCAAGTATAGTATGTTCTTGAGGAACCGCGACTTAAAGTACTGGAGGTATGAGTAAATGGAAATATACACATGTAGTCCATCTAACCCATAGGTCTATAGGTGAGAGGGACCAGTGAACTGGGAGAGATGAGCTGTATAAAAAAAGGCTACACATGAAGAAAAGTCTCGATTAAAATGACAAATTTTTATTTACAATGTGTTGTAATCAATATAGAATTATACTATTAAATAATTTAGCCTAAAACAATTTTATCAGTTTATTACGAATCTTGATGGAACGTTGGCTTTTCTAATGAGTTGTAGGTTTTGTTCATACATTAGCCTGTCTTTCTCTCACCACAGCATTTACACTTACTACCAAATGCTTAACAATATTCATGTTGCCATCGTGAATGGGAAACACACTGAATCCAATCGTCATTTTTATTCGTTTCTTAATAAATTTCAAAACACCCAACATATACGTTTTCATTTGATTAATCAAACTTATTTTCGTAATCTTCTACAATGTCTGCATCTTAAGAACGCGGCGAGCTATTTTGCAGTATCTTTTTTTAGCTTCTTCAGTCTGTTGTTCTTTTCACTAGTATATCCATCCGATGATATTTTTGTGCCTTTCTTTTCTCATACCTCTTTTTCGTTATCCTTTAAATATTTTCAGCAGTGTGTAGCGCTTTGACTACAGTCTGCCTTACTCTCAAATTTCATGCTTCTGTCAGTAGAAGGAATAGGTGATGTTTCTTCCAAAAGTTTTGTCTTGTTGGCTTTGGAGTAGTCAGTTTAAAGTGGAAAAACTTTAGGTTTAGTAGCAATGAAGTTGGAAGTTGAGTCAGTGAAGGAATTTGACTTGTCCAGGTAAGTCTGCTCTTTTGTTGTGCTTGGGATCACTAAAGTCTTTTGAGGAGCTTTGAAGTAGTTGGTTGGCCTGTGTGAGAGATTCTACTCTTCCGCTTGTTGGTACGGACGTATCTTCCGACAAATAAGGATATTCTGGGACTGTTGCTATGTTAAGTTGGGATATTCCACGTGTCTCAGAGCTAAATTTAATTGGTCTCCATCTCTTTCACGTGAAAACAAGTAGTCCGTCTCTCCAGACTGTCTGGGAGAGATGGACCACCGCGACTTATATTTGCACGTAGCGAACTCAGTGACCATTTTATGTTAGTTTCATGCCTAACGTTTTTAAGTTCGCAGAAAATATTGCCTCAATATTGTCAAAATTAAGCCTTAATATTAAAATTATGTGACTATACAGTAAAACTAAACTGAAGAGCCAAAGAAATTGGAGGGAATTGACACCATTAATCATGCAGAGCTGTACAGAAACCCGTAAGAGTATGAGGGGGTGGAGATATCTTCTGAACAGCGCGTTGGAAGACATCCAAGATATGCTATTAATGTTCATGTCTACAGAGTCTGGTGGCCAGCGGAAGTCTTTAAACGCGGAACAGTGTTCCTGGATACACTCTGTAGCAATTATGGACGTGTAGGGTGCCGCACTGTCTTGCTGGAATTGGTGAAATCCGTCGGAATGAGCAATACACATGCATGGATGCAGGTGATCAGTCAGGATACTTAGGTACGTGCCACCTACGAGAGTCGTATTTAGGCGTATCAGGGAACAATATCATTCCAACTGCGTACATCCCATACCATTATAGAGTCCCCACCAATTTGAACAGTCCCCTGCTGACATGCAAGGTCCATAGATTCATGAGATTGTTTCCATACTTCTACACGTCCATCCGCTCGATACAATTTGAAACGAGACTCGTCCGACCAGGCAACATGTTTCCAGTCAACAGTCCAATGTCGGTGTTGACGAGCCCAGGCAAGGCGTAAAGCTACGTGTCGTGCAGTCATCAATGGTACACGAGTGGGCCTTCGGCTCCGAAAGCCCATATCGATGATGTTTCGTGGAATTTTTTTCCTGCTCGCGCTTATTAACGTCCCAGCATTGAAATCTGCAGCAATCTGCGGAAGGGTTGCACTTCTGTCACGTCGAACGATCCTCTCCAGTCGTCGTCGGTCCAGTTTTCCAGGATCTTTTTTCTGCCGTAGTGATATCGGAGATTTGATGTTTCACCTAATTCCTGATATTCACGGTACACTCGTGAGATGGTTGTGCGGGATAATCCCCACTTCATCGCTACCTCGGAGAGGCTGTGTCCCTTCGCTCGTGCGCCGGTTGTAACACCACGTTCAAACTCACTTACATCCTGATAACCTGCGTTGTAGCACCAGTAACCAATCCAAAAACTGCGCCAGGCACTTGCTGTCTTGTACAGACGTTGTTGAGCGCAGCGCCGTATTCTGCCTGTTTACATATATCTGTATTTGAATATGCATACCTGTGCAGGTTTCCTTCATGCTTGAGTCTATTTGGCTTACCAGAACAGATAATGTGATATTTTTTCTAAAACTAACACGAAAATAACGGCAACGGATTTAGCTTCCTCTGAAGTCGCGGTAGCTGCTCTCTAGTGGCGCATTTGTGTAGCCACTGGTCCATCTCACCCAGTAATCCAACTCTTCCGGGTTTACCCCATGCCCCCAGCTATGTTCCCTCTTATTGTATCTAATGTATGTCACGGTACCCAAAATGTATAGATTTTTTATAAAAAATCTTTATTTCATAAACAATAATAATTATACAATATTAACCCAATTCCTAAGATGATTAGTGGGTCATAAATTGATACATAGATAAGATTACAATGCAGCTCATACAATTGTGTTAGTGAGCTACAGTTTAACTTCTACAAAGTGGTAGTTTCAGTTTTCTGCGACAGTGGGAAATTTGATATAACTACTTATTACTTAACTAATCTACTATGACTATTAGCTGCAGCGTCACAGGTGTGACAGTTGTATATAAATCTACTTAGGATAGCCAGGCTCAACGAGCTAAACGGCCAAGGTAAGTAATCGCTGCAGTTCCCTAAATTAGTGTCCTAATCTAAGTCCTACAAAACTAACTTAACCTGCGTCGTATCCGATGCCTGTCTTGATCGGTGGTGTTGACCCGACACCCCGTAGTCCTGTACGTGGCGGATTCAAACTATGATGGAAGTCGGCCAGCCCACGCACAGGCGGTATGGGAATGGGCTCTGGTCTCAATTGGTTTAGTCTACAAGTTGATACCTAATCTAGGTCCCTCAGGTATTCTACTAACACTTTTCGTGATACCCCATCTGCCAATGCATTCAAAGTGTGAAAAGTGTCTTGTTGTCTGAGTAGGTAGTATGTGTCCTGATTTGGAAGTCTGTCCCGGAGTGTTGCCCCGACATCATTGAAGAGACGGCACTCGTGAACCACATGGTAAGGAGTACCCTCTTATGCGCTACAGTCACACGCGGGGGTTGCCCTCTTCCCAAAGCGACATAAGTATGTCGGATAGGGTCCATGGCCAGTGAGAAAGTGAATGAGGAGTGGGCTCAAAGTATTTCATGCCGCCATGCTCTTTTACATCTGTTAAAAACTGGAATGTCCTTCTCCCAGTTTCTTCTTCCTCCCAAGACCTCTGCCAAAGTTTCTCCCCTCTATTTCTTATTTCCCTCTTATCCTCCATCCTCACACCCATGATTTCTATAATTTTCTCCATATTTCCCTTTTTGGCCCAATACCACGCCGCTTGTTCTCGTATCTTGATGTCTAACGGGAAAGCCCCATTATGACCAACAGGGCTCCCCCCCCCCCCCCCCCCCCCCCCCCCGGAGATGTTCTGTAGGCCCTCAAAGATCTCAGAATCATGCTTCTCTGGACCCTTCTCACTGTCATGGCTGGCACGACGCTCGTGAGCCTGTGGCCCCAGACTCCCGAGATGTACGTAACCCACTACTGAAGTTAGAATACTGTTATGATAGAGTTTTATGAGATGAGGAGGAAGATGAAATCTTTTATGTTCTATGGAGATGAGGTTGTTTAGTAACTGGAGAGCTCTCTGGGTTACGGTGTCTATGTGTTTCCCGAAGTTCCATGTCTCGTCAATGATGACTTCCAAGTATCGTGTCTACCGTCGCCGAAGAACTGGTGAGCCGTCGATTGTAACAGTAGGATTCCTGATTAACTGTCCTTTTAATAGCAGGTATGTAGATTTACTAGGAGATATTGTCATTTTGGTATTGTGGCACCATTGGTGCAGTTTCTCTATGGCCCTTTCTATTTTTGATTCTATATCTTCTCGGCTGCGACCGCCGACCAACAGGAGGAGGTCATCCGCGTAGGCTATCACTTCTAGCACTTCTTCACTTCGTTGTAAATTGTCTAATAACGGTTCTATATGTATGTCCCATCCTTTGGTGATTGATTTCCCAACTCCCCCGCTAGGGGATGATTACCAGACCTCCCGATCTTTACAATAGCTCCTCAGACAGCCATATAGCGGTCCTGGACACTCTCTCTCCCGCAGACAGGAGAAGAGCGAAGGCCACCACAGGTTGTCGAAGGCGCCACTGATACCTACCATGATGCCAACTACGTACATATGCGAGATTGAGCCACAGACCTCAGCAGCCAGAGCGATAGTACTAGATGTCGACCGCCCCGGCCTGAAGCCGAACTGCGCTCGGCGAGCTGTCTATCTGTCAGCCAACAGTTTTTCTAGTAGCTTCCCAAACAGGTCCAATAGGCAAATCGGCCTGCATGATTTAACGTCAGCCGGGTCTTTTTCCGGTCGTTTTTTGATTATAACCACGTCTGTAGTTTTCCACCTCTTAGGAAACTTCCTTTGTCTCAGGCACTTATTGAAGAGATGAGTTAGTGGCGCAATTAACTGGGGGGCCAGGAATTGCACCACCTCAGCCACAATGCCGTCTGGTCCCGGAGCTTTCCCTCTTTTTAAAGATCTTATATGTGCAGCCACCTCCTCTTCGGAAAAAGGGTAGACTGCCGTATCGTTATCATATTCATCTGAATCCGCATTTCGCAGTTGCTGTTGCCCTTCAGATTCTCCATCCGTACTGTCGTCAGGCAGCAGGGCCGGAGGAGGACCTCTGCAGTCTCCTGCCAAGACTCTGTCATCATGTCCCCCGCCTGACTGTCGATAACTCCATAGGAGAGCGGATTTTCTCTCTCATTAACTTATAGGGGAGACCCCATGAGTCCAAGGCCAACCGGTTTAACACGTAACCCTCCCAGCTTCGCATCCTTACTTCCCGCAGTTCCTTTTGGAATTTCTGCTTGGCCACCCTATATTGCAACTGCCATCTTTGCCTTTCCAGCCAGACGACACTGCGCTGGTAGTTCCTCCTTAGCCTCCTGACAGATTGACGTAGTTCCTCTAATTCGGCCGACCATGGTGACGGTGAGGCCGCCATGGCCTTCCTCCTGGTCAATACAGCGGCCCGCACCGCTCTGTGTACTGCACACACCAGTTCCTCAGCTCTTGCGTCCACGTCTATGTCCTGATATACGTCACCTTCCGGTAAGGCAGGAATGTCGCACTGCCTTGGTAGGCGTTCCCAGTCTGCTCTATTGTAATTGAATTGTACTTCCCACCCCATGGCCCAACGGCACTCCCTTTCACCTAGAGTGAAAGTTATTAGATTGTGGTCGCTTGTGGTGGCACATCTCACAACCTTCCATCGCTGTACAAGGTTTGCTGCATTTGGTGTCGTTAATGTAACGTCAGTGTTCGTACCCTGTCCTCCTCCTGCTGCGTAGGTAGGAGGGTTGCCAGGCTTGTTGGCCACCACCAGTTGCGAAGCCATAATAAATTCTTCCATTTTTTTCCTCATTTGTATCTGTAGTGCCGCTGTACCACAGGGGGGATTTTGCCGTGATATGAGCAGTTACAACTACCTTCCGTCCCTGCAACGCCGTGGTAACTCTTGCCAGATGTTCTAGATGTTGTTCAATGTCATCTCCATATTGGAAATACTTGTTTATAAGTGATTACTCCTACTGGAGATTGAAGCTCCACGACGTTGCAGTGACTAGTCGTGAACTGCGAGAGTGTAGTGACCCTCAGAAGTTTATTTGTGATGACTGTCGCCGCTCTTGGGTCATTTCCTCTGCTGACAATTTGCAATGTTGCGGCAGCAAAAGCTATTTTCCCAGCTTGGGAGTACGGCTCCTATCGGCAGAGCACATCCAGTCTCCTCTCCTCCACCTCCTTACGGAGCTCCTGCATGACAAGTCGGCTGTTGTAAGTGTTTAGCTGTCCAATAATTATTTCAGTCATCAAGGAAAGTACGTGTGCATGTGATCGTCTGTCCAGGTCTTACTCCAGTTCAAAGCAATTCGTCCATTTGCCAGTACAACCTGTTCATAGATGTCCTTGAGGTCAAACGTCTCACCTCGTATCTCAAAGACTTTCTTTAGCAGGTCCCGCAGGGCTCCGAAGTCAGTGGGGATATTCACTGACAGCTGAATTCTGTCCACAGCCTCCATTACCGAGAAGGTGACCCTCCTATCATCTCCGTGTCCTACACGGACCACATGTCGTAAGGCTGTGGCCAGGGTAATCGGCTCTTCCAGCATGGCCAGTTGCATCATGTACTCGATATTGGGGTACACCCTCACCGGGTCAACAGGTGGCAATCTGACTACTGGAGTGCTCTGTGTGGTGGAATTTGGACTTGTACTGGTGACTGTTTTCTTGAATCGGTTGGGTTACTTTGTTTTGATTATCTGTTAAGATAAGCAGCCACAGGATGCTCTTTCCGCTTCTGATGAACTATCGGCTTCGTTCCCCGGCTTTGAGGGGTGGGGTCTATGCCCATTGAGGGGAGATCTGTTTGTGTGCTTTTACCCATCGTATAGAACTCAGTTTGGATGGCCTTATTCAATGTTTCTTAGTTGCGACCGAGAGCGACATCAAGAATTTCTTAAATCTATTTGCCCTCATAGCATCCCTCCTCCTCTTGCTCGGGAATGTACGCTTTGGCATCCTGTTCCGTAAGCTGTGTTCAGCCATAGTCGATTCTGGAAATTAACCGCTGTTCCAGCATCCGGTATGTTGGGCAATTACGTCCTGTGGCTCCGCATGACTTTTTGCCACGGCTTTTGCAAGGGATGCAAACTGCTGCTGCCTTGCAATCTTTACGATTGTGACCGTTTATGCCACACTTCGTGGAAGCCGATTTCATGGTGCAAAACCGTAGAATGTGGTCCAGGTCACCACAGTTGTGGCAGCGAGGTGGACCGAGAGGAAGCCAACGTACAATCTGCTCATTGCCGTAATTCTCCTCCACATTGGTACCGTGACCTCGGCAACGTGGTGAACAACATCACGCCCCCGAGGCTCCGTCTTGAACCTAAGTTTGAAGCAGTTTTTGAATTCATACTCATTTATGTCTTCAAAATTTTGCTCTCGTATTGTTTCAGTAAGTACTTCATTGGTCATTACTGTGGGTACGTCATAGAGGATAACTAGGGGATTTCTTTTCCTCGGTGGTTCGCAGTTGACCACGGAGTTTAACTTTTGGTTATTCAGAAGCTTTTCTTAAGCCTGCTCTGACGGAACTTCCACAATTACTGAATTTTTGCTCAGTTTGATTCTGTTTATCTTAATCTTGTCTTTTACTGGGTTGATAGTTGTGGTAAGCAACTCTTGAATTTTCTTGACACTGGTGTCTTGCCCAGGCAGAGTCCTGAGAAAGGCCGCAGTGTCCGATCTCTTTGTTACTCTGTCTATTGTTTCCTTTGTGGTATTTGGTTTGGTAGGCGCTTGCGAAGCAACCGCCGCCCAGGTCTTAACAGGTTGCTTTCTTAGTATAGTTTCCGTCGTTTCTAGAATCGACCGGTACCGCCGCACTGTGCAGTCGGCTGCTGGCACACGCGAGCCGGGGGAGCAGCCGTGCGGAGGCGGCGGCGCCGCTGCGGGGCGCGCGCGACTCCCGACGCGATCACGGGCCGCCGCTCCGCGTGATTCGCTGCGAGCAACGAGCAATCTCATTTCCCCGGCTGTCGCCAGCTTTAAAAAGGGAGTCGTCGCCCGGCTGGTAATACGGGACGGCTCTGTTGTCAACAACGCGGAAACAACCTGACAGCGGCGTGTTTTTATTTCGCTCTCCTCCCACCCACCCCCTTCCACGCCCACACTCCACCCGGGCCACCCCCACCCGCAGCTCCCACTGCTTCCTCCACCACCCCCACACTCCCGCTCTCTGATGTATTCAGTTTGGTGCCGACGAAGGACGGACGGGTGCGACAAGAAAAAAAAATGGAGGAGGAGGAAAAGAAACGAGGAGTGCAAATATTACGCGGAACGTCACGGGCGGCGGTGCACGATCGAACTCGAGGCGGTGCGGCGGTGGCGAAGTATTCCTCGCGGGAATAGAGCACACACAGTACGCGCGGGCCGCGGGTTTTTATGCTCCGGGCAGCGCCTATCAGAAGCGGGCTCGTCTCACACTTTACTGCACCATCAACGGCGCCTTCCAGGACGTCGTAACGGCGGCGCGGACGACCTCTGACGCTGCACCGGCCGCCGGCTCGGTGCTCGCCCACGGACGCGCCTGTGCCTTATGTATGGAATTCATACCGGCTCTCTCAGTTCTGATCGTTTCGAAATTTGACCCAAATAGTTGACGACAGTAACTGTGCGCGTAAAAAGAAACCATACTGTAAGGGATAGTGTTGCACCTTCTCAGACTTTCGCCTGTGGCCAGCCCTGTAGTACAAGTTAAATACACTCCTGGAAATGGAAAAAAGAACACATTGACACCGGTGTGTCAGACCCACCATACTTGCTCCGGACACTGCGAGAGGGCTGTACAAGCAATGATCACACGCACGGCACAGCGGACACACCAGGAACCGTGGTGTTGGCCGTCGAATGGCGCTAGCTGCGCAGCATTTGTGCACCGCCGCCGTCAGTGTCAGCCAGTTTGCCGTGGCATACGGAGCTCCATCGCAGTCTTTAACACTGGTAGCATGCCGCGACAGCGTGGACGTGAACCGTATGTGCAGTTGACGGACTTTGAGCGAGGGCGTATAGCGGGCATGCGGGAGGCCGGGTGGACGTACCGCCGAATTGCTCAACACGTGGGGCGTGAGGTCTCCACAGTACATCGATGTTGTCGCCAGTGGTCGGCGGAAGGTGCACGTGCCTGTCGATCTGGGACCGGACCGCAGCGACGCACGGATGCACGCCAAGACCGTAGGATCCTACACAGTGCCGTAGGGGACCGCACCGCCACTTCCCAGCAAATTAGGGACACTGTTGCTCCTGGGGTATTGGCGAGGACCATTCGCAACCGTCTCCATGAAGCTGGGCTACGGTCCCGCACACCGTTAGGCCGTCTTCCGCTCACGCCCCAACATCGTGCAGCCCGCCTCCAGTGGTGTCGCGACAGGCGTGAATGGAGGGACGAATGGAGACATGTCGTCTTCAGCGATGAGAGTCGCTTCTGCCTTGGTGCCAATGAGGGTCGTATGCGTGTTTGGCGCCGTGCAGGTGAGCGCCACAATCAGGACTGCATACGACCGAGGCACACAGGGCCAACACCCGGCATCATGGTGTGGGGAGCGATCTCCTACACTGGCCGTACACCTCTGGTGATCGTCGAGGGGACACTGAATAGTGCACGGTACATCCAAACCGTCATCGAACCCATCGTTCTACCATTCCTAGACCGGCAAGGGAACTTGCTGTTCCAACAGGACAATGCACGTCCGCATGTATCCCGTGCCACCCAAAGTGCTCTAGAAGGTGTAAGTCAACTACCCTGGCCAGCAAGATCTCCGGATCTGTCCCCCATTGAGCATGTTTGGGACTGGATGAAGCGTCGTCTCACGCGGTCTGCACGTCCAGCACGAACGCTGGTCCAACTGAGGCGGCAGGTGGAAATGGCATGGCAAGCCGTTCCACAGGACTACATCCAGCATCTCTACGATCGTCTCCATGGGAGAATAGCAGCCTGCATTGCTGCGAAAGGTGGATATACACTGTACTAGTGCCGACATTGTGCATGCTCTGTTGTCTGTGTCTATGTGCCTGTGGTTCTGTCAGTGTGATCATGTGATGTATCTGACCCCGGGAATGTGTCAATAAAGTTTCCCCTTCCTGGGACAATGAATTCACGGTGTCCTTATTTTAATTTCCAGGAGTGTATATTTCTTATTTTATTTTTAAATGATAGCATCCACTTTTTGTGTGCTGCAGTCTTTACAAACATTACTTCAGAAACAGTTCAACGTCCCGCATGGTTATAATTAAAGTTCCAGAGCATGGCAGCGAAACTTGGTAGATATGCTAACCTGTAAATGTGGAACCGATTTACGCTAGAAAAAAGCGTTAGTTCCAGTTCTGGGCACATGGGCAAATCTGGCGCTGTACGCTGTTTGTATGACGGTATGACATCCTGCTGTCATTTGCTAAGTTATAACATGAGTGAACAGTATGGCTATCGGGAAGACATACCGTGCGCTGATGGTATGACATCCAGCTGTCCCTTGATAAGTTATAACATTAGTGAACAGTATGGCTATCGAGAAGACATAACGTGCGCTGTTAATGAATCTATTTTATGTGAATGGTAGCAATTACAATGTTGAATTACTAGATAATCGCGCACTGGAAGTTCTGAAGAGAGGCCCGATGTCATTAAATGGGTTAACGAAAGTGATAATGAAATTCGAAAACACGGGTGAGCTTGATGTGGCACCTGGAAGATGAATACGTCCTATCCCGCTGGAAGTTACTGACGAGGTTGCTTTTGCTGTAACTGAGCATGCACCACGTGCCGTTGGCAGTGCTAGTTTTCGAACATATGGGCAACGAAAAATTTCATGTTCTCTTTTACTCTGGTACTCGCACAAGACCCAGACGGTTTAGCAACTGAAACCTCGCTACCCGCAGTAAAGTTCTGAATTTGCTCTTCGGTTTTTATCACGGATCTGCTTAATACAACATTCGGCGAATGTGTTATCCCCAGAGGTTTTCCATATGCGTTGCCTGCAAGACCATTGTTCTGAATCCATGAGACTGTTGGCTCTGGGGATTCTGAAAGAACATCTTTACCAGGAACGCGTTCGGCCTCTACCTGATCAGATTATCAGTATACAGAAACACGTTTCTCACATTCCACCGGAACTGCTGCGACCATATGTCGATCACGTGGTTTTAGGGATTCAGCACCTCATCGACGTCTCCAGAGCTCATATTGAACAAAATGTGTAAGCGGCAATTAGTAACAAAAATCAACCTTTTGCCTTTCTCACTTGTTTGACCATTTCTGGGCTCGTCCCATCCCTAATCCGTTAGATATGGAAACATTTCTGTATGTCTTTCTTGCGCCATGTTTGCACTTGGTGCCCAAAATAGGAGCTATTTCTTTTCCAGCGTAAATCGGTTCCGCATTAACGCATTAGAATATCTACCACGTTTTGCAGCCTTACGATAAATATAACCTAAACTGGATCTCTGTGAGTAGCTACACTTTAATTATAACAACTCAGTACAAAATAGCTATCCATCAAGGAAAAAATATTCTGTTTATATTTAAAAGGCTGTCGTAAAGAAAATCTTGTCGATATAGTATTAAGTAATCTACCTCTTACCATTATTAGTCTTCTACACACCAATACTCCTTATGTGAAATCGGATTGAGTAGAAATGTTACCAAAAAATTGGCACTAAACAAAGAAATGTCGTGGTCATCCACATGGGTATTAAAAGAAATCCGATAAATTTTGGGTATACGATAAATCGCACAAATCTAAGGGCTGTCAATTCGACTAAATGCCTAGGAATTACAATTACGAGCAACTTAAATTAGAAAGACCACGTAGATAATATTGTGGGGAAGGCGAAACGCCTGCCGGGGTGGCCGAGCTGTTCTAGGCGCTACAGACTGGAACTACGCGACAGCTACGGTCGCAGGTTCGAATCCTGCCTCGGGCATGGATGTGTGTGATGTCCTTAGGTTAGTTAGGTTTAAGTAGTTTTAAGTTCTAGGGGGACTGATAACCTCAAAAGTTAAGTCCCATATTGCTCAGAGCCATTTGAACCATTTTGAAGGCGAAACAAAGATTGCACTTTGTTGGCAGAACACTTAGAAGATGCGACAAACCCACTAAAGAGACAGCCTACTTTACACTTGTCCGTCCTGTGCTGGAATACTTCTGCGCGGCGTGGGATCCTTACCAGGTAGGATTGACGGAGGACATCGAAAAAGTGCAAAGACGGGCAACTCGTTTCGTGTTATCGCGCAATATGGATGACACTGTCACTGATACGATACGAGATTTGGGGTGGCAGTCACTGAAACAAAGGCGGCTTTCTTTGCGGCGAGATCTATTTACGAAATTTCAATCACCAACTTTCTCTTCCGAATGCGAAATATTTTGTTGACACCCAACTACGTAGGGAGAAATGATGATCATAATAAAATAAGAGACATCAGAGCTCGAACAGAAAGATTTAGGTGTTGCTTTTTTTCATGCGCCATTCGAGAGTGGAATGGAAGAGAAGTAGTATGAAAATGGTTAGATGAACCCTCTGCCAGGCACATAAGTGTGAATTGCAGAGTAACCATGTAGATGTAGATGTACATGAAAAACCAATTAGGAGCTAAAGCAGTTTGAGGTAAAAGCTATTGCAAACTAAAACAAATTTCTCAATATTTCGAATATTTTTCTCAGGTATTCAGCCAGGTGATGTCTTCCAGATTGCGCAATATTTCAGCAAGCCGACTTCTTGCCATGCGTTCGTCAGCCGTTATTCGGGGACGCCTGAGAATAACGGCTGAGGAACGCATAAAGATGGCATGAAGTCGGCTTGCTCAAATTCTGGCAGACATCACCTGGCTGAATACCTGAGAAATATTCGAAATATTCCTACGGTGTGGAAAACCTAATATCACAACACAAATTTCCATTGTCAAGACAGGTAAAATTGTTACCACAATAAAGAAGTGCAGTTCATTTACAGGCACCACATGTTCCCACGGTAGGTAACCTCGTCTTCCAAGGTACGAGATGATGCACGACTGCTGTAATCCAGGCGATGCATAACTACTTTTAAATGATCACTACAACCTTCTGTAACTGAAGAATTAACAGTATCTTGCACATATGTCTATAGTTCTTAAATGTGTACAAATCAAAGTACTTACATATGCTGCACAAAACACAACCTCTTGTCTCACAACAATAAAACTGTACAAAATAACGGAAACCGCTTCCGGCTCATTCCTTCATGTGATTCTAAGAGCAGTCAATAGACTGAAACACCGACTACGAAGCGTCTTGTGTTTCTAGGTCCATTATCATCAAAGTGCAACATGAACACTAGACCCATATTACTTTATACGGCTATCTCCATTGTGTGTGTGTGTGTGTGTGTGTGTGTGTGTGTGTGTGTGTGTGTGTGTGTGTGTGTTTGTGAGGGACCTTTTCAGCAAATAGCACCATAGTTCCCTCCTAATCCGCCACTGGATTTACAGGAGCGATCTTTCACTGACTGCCGGTCAGTAACCATAGTACTCTGACCAAATCGAAGCAATCATTACAAACCAATAGAAAACATGGTTTGCAGATTCAGGAGAAGATATTAGCAAAGTAAATAACTGGTACGGAGCTAGGAGTCAGGTTGAGGGAGAAGTGTCTAGGATACGAAAATATTTAACAAAACTAGACAGTCTCTTCATTGATCCTTGAGAATATTTAACACACCCAGCACAAGTGAATCAATGAACAAGAGGCAACATCTGATTTCCAAAATTTAGCGCTTCGTAATGGGAAGAACACTAATTTTTCCAGTGGTGCAATTCCGACACAAAGGGAATGGATTCTCAGATTGATCTCTTGGACAGTTAAGGCATACAACCAAACCATTGTGAAAGACGCAAAATATAAGATCTTAAGGCCAATCTCAATCGGTCACTAATAACCTGTTGTTGCTGTTGTTCTGGTCTTCAGTCCTGAGACTGGTTTGATGCAGCTCTCTATCCTGTCCAAGCTTCTTCATCTCCCAGTACCTACTGCAACCTACATCCTTCCGAATCTGTTTAGCGTATTCATCTCTTGGCCTCCCTCTACGATTTTTACTCTCCACGCTGCCCTCCAATACTAAATTGGTGATCCCTTAATGCCTCAGAACATGCCCTACCAACCGATCCCTTCTTCTGGACAAGTTGTGCCACAAACTTCTCTTCTCCCCAATCCTATTCAATACCTCCTCATTAGTTATATGATCTACCCATCTAATCTTCAGCATTCTTCTGTAGCACCACATTTCGAAAGTTTCTATTCTCTTCTTGTCCAAACTAGTTATCGTCCATGTTTCACTTCCATACACGGCTACTCTCCATACAAATACTTTCAGAAACGATTTCCTGACACTTAAATCAATACTCGATGTTAACAAATTTCTCTTCTTCAGAAACGCTTTCCTTGCCATTGCCGGTCTACATTTGATATCCTCTCTACTTCGACCATCATCAGTTATTTTGCTCCCCAAATAGTAAAAACTCCTTTACTTCTTTAAGTGTCTCATTTCCTAATCTAATTCCCTCAGCATCACCCGACTTGATTCGACTACATTCCATTATCCTTGTTTCGCTTTTGTTGATGTTCATCTTATACCCTCCTTTCATGACACTGTCCATTCCATTCAACTGCTCTTCCAAGTCCTTTGCTGTCTCTGACAGAATTACAATGTCATCGGCGAACCTCAAACTTTTTATTTCTTCTCCATGCATTTTAATACCTACTCCGAATTTTTCTTTTGTTTCCTTTACTGCTTGCTCAATATACAGATTGAATGACACCGGGGAGAGGCTACAACCCTGTCTTACTCCCTTCCCAACCACTGCTTCCCTTTCATGTCCCTCGACTCTTATAACTGCCATCTGGTATCTGTACAAATTGTAAATAGCCTTTCGCTCCCTGTATTTTACCCCTGCCACCTTTAGAATTTGAAAGAGAGTATTCCAGTCAACCTTTTTCAAAAGCTTTCTCCAAGTCTACAAATGCTAGAAACGTAGGTTTGCCTTTTCTTAATCTTTCTTCTAAGATAAGTCGTAAGGTCAGTATTGCCTCACGTATTCCAATATTTCTACGGAATCCAAACTGATCCTCCCCGAGGTCCATATCTACCAGTTTTTCCGTTCGTCTGTAAAGTCTACAAATGCTAGAAACGTAGGGTTGCCTTTTCTTAATCTTTCTTCTAAGATAAGTCGTAAGGTCAGTATTGCCTCACGTATTCCAATATTTCTACGGAATCGAAACTGATCCTCCCCGAGGTCCATATTTACCAGTTTTTCCATTCGTCTGTAAAGAATTCTCGTTAGTATTTTGCAGCTGTGACTTATTAAACTGATAGTTCGGTAATTTTCACATCTGTCAGCACCTGCTTTCTTTGGGATTGGAATTATTATATTCTTCTTGAAGTCTGAGGGTATTTCGCCTGTCTCATACATCTTGTTCACCAGATGGTAGAGTTTTGTCAGAACTGGCTCTCCCAAGGCTGTCAGTAGTTCTAATGGAATGTTGTCTACTCCCGGTGCCTTGTTTCGACTCAGGTCTTTCAGCGCTCTGTCAAACTCATCACGCAGTATCATATCTCCCATTTCATCTTCATCTACATCCTCTTCCATTTCCATAATATTGTCCTCAAGTACATCGCCCTTGTATAGACCCTCTATATACTCCTTTCACCTTTCTGCTTTCCCTTCTTTGCTTAGAACCGGGTTTCCATCTGAGCTCTTGATATTCATACAAGTGGTTCTCTTTTCTCCAAAGGTCTCTTTAATTTTCCTGTAGGCAGTATCTATCCTACCCCTAGTGAGATAACCCTCTACATCCTTACATTTGTCCTCTAGCCATCCCTGCTTAGCCATTTTGCTCTTCCTGTCGGTATCTTTTCTGAGACGTTTGTATTCCTTTTTGCCTGCTTCATTTACTGCATTTTTATATTTTCTCCTTTCATCAATTAAATTCAGTATTTCTTCTGTTACCCAAGGATTTCTACTAGCCCTCGTCTTTTTACCTACTTTATCCTCTGCTGCCTTCACTACTTCATCTCTCAAAGCTACCCATTCTTCTTCTACTGTATTTCTGTCCCCCATTCCTGTCAGTTGTTCCCTTATGCTCTCCCTGAAACTCTGTAGAACCTCTGGTTCTTTCAGTCTATCCAGGTCCCATCTCCTTAAATTCCCACCTTTTTACAGTTTCTTCAGTTTTAATCTACAGGTCATAACCAATAGATTGTGGTCAGAGTCCACATCTGCCTCTGGAAATGTCTTACTATTTAAAATCTTGTTCCTAAATCTCTGTCTTACCATTATGTAATCTATCTGAAACCTGTCAGTATCTCCAGGCCTCTTCCATGTATACAACCTTCTTTTATGATTCTTGAAGCAAGTGTTAACTATGATTAAGTTGTGCTCTGTGCAAAATTCTATCAGGCGGCTTCCTCTTTCATTTATCAGCCCCAATCCATATTCACCTACTAAGTTTCCTTCTCTCCCTTTCCCTACTACCGAATTCCAGTCACCCATGACTATTAAATTTTCGTCACCCTTCACAACCTGAATAATTTCTTTTATTTCATCATACATTTCTTCAATTTCTTCGTCATCTGCATATTAACTTGCACTACTGTAGTAGGCGTGGGCTTCGTGTCTATCTTGGCCACAATAATGCGTTCACTATGCTGTTTGTAGTAGCTTACCCGCACTCCTGTTTTTTTTTTATTCATTATTAAACCGACTCCTGCATTACCCCTATTTGATTTTGTATTTATAACCCTGTATTCACCTGACCAAAAGTCTTGTTCCTCCTGCCACCGAACTTCACTAATTCCCACTATATCTATCTTTAACCTTTCCATTTTCCTTTCTAAATTTTCTAACCTATCTGCCCGATTAAGGGATCTGACATTCCAGCCTCCGATCCCTAGAACGCCAGTTTTCTTTCTCCTGATAACGACGTCCTCTTGAGTAGTCCCCTCCCGGAGATCCGATTCGGGGACTATTTTACCTCCGGAATATTTTACCCAAGAGGACGCCATCATCATTTAATCATATAGTAAAGCTGCATGCCCTCGGGAAAAATTACGGCCCTAGTTGCCCCTTGCTTTCAGCCGTTCGCAGTACCTGCACAGCAAGGCCGTTTTGGTTAGTGTTACAAGGCCAGATCAGTCAATCATCCAGACTGTTGCCCTCTTCAGGAACCACACGTTTGTCTGGCCTCTCAACAGATACCCCTCCGTTGTGGTTGCACCTACGGTACGGCTATCTGTATCGCTGAGGCACGCAAGCCTTCCCACCAACGGCAAGGTCCATGGTTCTTCTAGAAAGTGAAATTCTGAGGATTCCTTTTAATAACTGAGAAAAAATCTTAAATAATGAAATCTTTAAGTTTAGCTCTAGATAATAATTAAAAAAATGGAACCTTAGAAAACGAACAACAAGTAAAATTTAAGACTTCTGATCTGAACAGTGGGTAATGAACTCTTTAAGAGCATTTAAATAACACTGACCTATTGGAAAACTTTAACTTCATGACTTTAACTAAGCTAAACTTTACAGCAATCGCAATAAATGTGTTGCCGCACCACAGTAGACAAATGATTTATAGCAAACAGCTTACACACTAGTGATAGTGTACAACAGTTCACAATGAGGTAAACAAGAAATTTGAGTTCCATAACTTACAGTTCGTGGTAAGCTTAGTGTTCAAAAAGTCAACAGAAAGCAAATAGCAATCAGCAACTAATAATTAAAACCACAATAAAATTTTCAAATTGCATTCAAGATGTATCCTTAGACAACAACACTCGGAGATAGTGGTCCAGACAAATATTTCGTTTCAAAGAAAACAGCTCATGCATCTTACATACTTGATGCTCACCTTTTGCAAGTAGCCCCCTGCCAAACAATTCTTCCAGTGGTTTGGGTTAACAGTTTCCAACAAACGACCACCTCATTTGCGACCGCCATACTGCAGATTGTACCAGGTTATACCTCCTCCCAAGATAACCAAGTACGTTCGCGTCCAACAAATGATACGGCTCTACCAAGACACCATCGCGTCACGTAAATCGCAAATGACAGACAGGCTGCCCATAATGAAATGATAGTATGGCTTTTATTGGCCGGGATATTCTCTTCGGGGTTCGGCAGCCATACTGCAAGTCTTTCTAGTCGAAACCACTTCGGCGACTTACGTGTCAATGATGATGAAGGGCACACAACACCCAGTCCCCTGCCGGGAATCGAACCCACAGGCCGTTGCATGGCAGGCGGTAACGCTACCGCTGCGCTATGGAGGCGGACAGGTTGCCCAGAGCTGTGTGAGAATGATGTTTGCTCCTTGTACCTATCAGACTTGGACCATCGTTACCTTGGCTGGGCCTACACTCCTTACGAACTCTGCGCTCAACTCCACTGGGAAACAAACGTTGACTGATGCCGACGAAAAGTCGCAGCCGTTGTCCAGAACTTCACTGTTTCACTTCTCGGCCCGACTCCTCACGAGCGCCTCAGCTCACCGCTAACAGAAGCCTCACCAAAATCCATGGTGGAGACACCAGAGTGGCCTCTGCCAACTATAGAGGAATAATAGCACGCATAAAATCAAATCTAACTATCGCAATCGAGATGTAACCAGCAGCGAGCTTGCTCATTAACCATTCCACTGAAATACTTTTAGAGGAAATATATTTTGTCAAGTGTGTGGATTTAACTAAGGAAGAGAAGGCGTTACAAATAATTCGACTGGTGGTTGAAGGGCCAGGATTTACCGATCACAGATTACGACATACCCTCGATGGAATTTTGCAGTGCGCCAAGGGAGTCAAGAAACTTTGGTGTATTTACTGTGGGACGCAATGTGGTGCATATGTCTGCTGGAATGGCACTCAAGGCTTTGCTATGGATAATAATCGACGGTAGTCAGTCACAGCAATTGCTGTTAGATGACTCGTTCACAGTGGCCGAACTGCAGTTTTCACACATGTCTTCTTCACATGACCCCTTCTTTTAGATGGCTTACCTGACCGTCTATTCCACCGATAAATTTATTGTTGCTTGCTAATGATATTCAGTAAAGAATAGAACTGAAAGTCCGCCTACGTTCGACATGACTCCGGGTAAATAACACCTAGGACAGGTAGCTTAAGATTTTCATTAATGGAATGCGGATATTAGACAGGCCCCTGAAAAACTTTAATTCCTATTTGCTGGGTAATTTGTTTAATTTCAAGGTTTTCCTACATTAAATATTTGTCTGACCACTGTTTTCTCTGCTCGTCTATAGTTTGCAAAAAGTGACTTAATAATAAACGAGAAAATCAAAGTACCTCTAACTGGAATGAAAAAATTGATTTATTCAATTACGAGTCCATCAATTAATATTTCCTCCCGTCTCCTCCTTAAGTAATCTAACATACTTTTTTTTTCAATGAATTTCTGTTGTTAGTCTCGGTGAAGTAACCAGATGTTGGTATTTCAGGGACGCTGATACCGTCTTCCCGTCTGTCTGATGATCTGGTGAACGTGCTCGTATTGCGTGTCACTGAAAACACGCCCATTTTCAGAGACAAAATCAAGATGCTCGTTTAAAAAACATCCTATCAGAAATACTTGTGACATATTCCATGTTTAGCTAAGTCTACCATCAAAACACATTTCATTAGCTCCCATTTAATATTCTCGGCTGGTAAAAGAAATTTATCGGAACCATGAGGCTATTATGCAAACCGGGAAAAAGCCGAGGAACGTGTCACAGCTCCAATTCTTCCTCCGCAATTTTAGCTTCATGCAATTATATGTAAAATGTTGTAAGATGTTCGAAATCCTCAGGAAAACAGGTGTAAGCTAAAGGGAGATAATATACAATATGAGTAATGGATAAGAAGCAACAAAAAGAATGGAAAACTAAGAAAGAAGAGAGACAGGCATACAGTCTTTCAGCACTACTGTTCAATTTGTACACAGAGGAATCAGTGATAGAAGTAAAAGATAGGTCAAGAGTTGGATTAAAATTCCAAGCGAAATGATATCAGTGATAACATTCGCTGATGACATTATTATAATCAGTGCCAGCGAGGAAGGAAAACAGAGCCTACTGTACTGAATGAAAGTAAACCAAAGAAAGACGAAATTAATGAGTAGCTGAAATGAGATTAGAGTCGAAGTCAAAGTTGGGGCCTTATGAAGTAGAGGAAGTAACAACGAACGAAGCAAGGACGACATAAAAAGGGTTTTAAACTTGCAAAGGCGGCAATCCTAACCAAACGAAGCCTACTAGTATCTACCATTGGCCTTAATATGGAGTACGAATTCTGAGTGTGTTTTAGGTCTACAGCGCAGCACTGTATGGAAGTGAATTATAGACTGGGGAAGATGAAGTACTGCGACAATATAGCGATCCGCCGCTGGGACATCAGTGTCAAATTAAATATTACAAACTAAATGGACACTAGTTTAGAGCCAACAAGCACAAACCATAACATCCAGTTCAGATTAAGCACAATATCGAGTCTAAATCCAATACATACTGCAATTATTTCCCAGAAATAAACAGAGTCCTGAACTAAATCCGTTGCTATCTTTGTGGTTGTTTACTGTAGTCTGCTGATTCCAGACTGGCGGCTGCTCTCTTCAGTCTGCTGCGAACACTCCTGGATGAACACGAACTGCGTATGAACTCACTACCAGCTGACTATCAAATTGCCAATGGTGCGTGAATTAATTAGCCGCATCGATTTATGCTGAGAATCCGTACTGCTGGCTGTGGTCACTGCGCGATAACTCACATCCTGCTCTTGTTTCGCAACGGAGTGGTGTCGGTCCTCTGCCCAGCTGATGCATGTGATGAGGTGTGGCAAAGTAGGGTGGCCGTCACTGATGGCCTCTGTGGAATGTCGCCGTAGTGTTGGCAGCTCTGGTGCTTTGCCTTGATGTATACCTACCGCGCACATCACCGTGGTGGAAGGGCGGCCTAACCGGCAGGGGTAGTGGCGACGGATTCCACATGACGCTCGTATCAAGGGAGAGAGGCAAACCCTGTGCTTCTTCGGTTGTCACAGTGCTTGCTGGTCGAAGTTCTCCTAATGCAGACTGCATGCATCGATTCTGTAGAACATTGGCGCTGGTGGGTTACTGTGGTTCCGTGGCTCACCCTTCCCTTTCCAGTGTAGACGTGTAGCTGTCATCTGTAACTGAAACAGGGCTACAGTTCCTTGAAGGAAGAAATGCCTCCACTTGCAGTCGGAGCTGATCCTCATGTTTGTGTCGTGTATCATCATCTGCCGTCAGTATGACATACATAGGGTTCCCGGATACCATTCCTTCGTGCTAATTGTACCTCAGATAGGAGACTGTGGCTCTGGTCTCAGAATATCGTTTTTTTCTCTGCCAATTCCACCCTCTATGTAGTTTCCCGTTGACGAGCTGCCGTGAGGAACAGAAGTGTCCTCATCTTCCTACCATGCAGCATCTCTGCGTCCATGTGGGGAAAAAAATGAAATGATCGTATGGAATTGTTGACCAGGATGTCCGGTTCGTGTTCGGCCGCAAAGCGCAAGTCTTATTTCATCCGGCGCCACATTGGGTGACTTGCGGCCGATGATGAGGACAACACAACACCCAGTCCACGAGCGGAGAAAATATCCAGTCGGGAATCGAACCCGGGACCAGTGCATGGGAGGCAAGCACGTTAACACCCAGCTAAGCTGGCAGACTCCATGTGGAGAGAGCTTCTCTAAGAAGAGAGAAACATTAGCAAGGCCTCTGGAAATGCGTATTCAGCCATGAGGTTTCTTCATTTGGGCTATGGATATACAAACAAAGAGTTCCGTGACCCTATTCGACTCTGGATGAAATAGTGCGCTGTTGAGGTGCTATTCCCCATTGAAAGGTATGTGTCGTTTGCCCACTTTCATATTTTTAATTTCATGCAATTACTTAAATCTGAAGAACGTTTTTTTGCTGTTTGGTCGAGCATGTGTCGGTACTTGGGAAACGAATACAACGGAATTCTCCTGTTTTATTTGTTTTAAGATCAGCTGGCCATTGTCACCAATGTCACGCCTTGATAATTTCATTGCGGTATAGATGTTTTGGTTAGCGTTTTTCGAACGTACTGGTTGCGGCCAGGTAAGTTTTCTTCCCTCAGAGCACAGCAGTACCATCCTTCTTGCGTTCTTTCCACGGATGTTCAGTGACATAACATACTGTAAACTAATAACTTTTTCACTTTTTCGGTTTGCTCCATTGGCTACATCCACGTAACTGCGCCCTCCTCCTCAATAAGAAAAAGAGATCCCATCTTTGACGGCTGGCTGACAGCTGTGTTTAAGACACTTTTGGCGAGTCACGAGTATCGCTGTTCCTCAGAATATGATCTGTGGTAAGTTCGTATTTTGCTTTGTGTTGGCTAGAAAGTTGATGGAGTTGAACGAATCAAAGCGTTTACATCGTGATTCCAGTTAACAACGTTTTCAGTGGAGCTTATGTTTTGTATACGACTAAATTCAAGTGTAACAGAAGTTCTTCCGGTTATGCTTTGTTCTTATACGAGACATACCATGTGGCTTCTGAGTAGTCTTTGATTACATTCAGTGTTTCACCATTCCCAAAGTCATATAATAGCCTTCAATGAAGCTATCGCATTTATAGAAGTATAGCATCGACCGATTTCCCGCGTGTTATCACTATGCCCATTAAGTCGCACCAGACCTTCGTGTGGCAACGACTTTCAAGTGCGTTTGAATCCGTAATTTATGGTTAAGATTCCCTCCCATTAGAAAGCTAAATTCACTGAGGATCGACGGTAATAATCTTACGTAGCAAATTTTATGGGAATTGCTGTGTTTCTTTATGTGTTGGCTCTGATCCCGTTTTCCTTCCGTAATCACCGGACTCGAGTTTCTATCTGACGCGTGTGGTAGTTTATTAACTTTTCTGTACTTCGTAAGTTAGCGACGGGTTCGTCGACGTCCCGTCAAACACAGCATATTGCTCGTCAGTGGGATTTAACTGGACACCTGCTCTCTTCATGTCTCCGTGTTTGCTTGCTGTTACGCATGGGAACTAAGGTTGCTCACAGAGGACTGAGGTCCGATTCCTCATGTTCTAGATGGCGAAATTTAACTGTGAAAAGTGTGGCTTTCACACATTAAGGATTAATGATGCTTAAGAGCCTGCACGTGTCTCATTTCTACTTATCTGTTTTGTAGTATTTATTATGCAACCAAGGATCGGTGTGGAAACAAAACAATGAGCACGTTTCATTAGGTTCCATTGAAGCTCTAGTTGTTCACAAAAACCCCTGTTCTTTGAACGAGGCTTTGTCAGAGTAATTTAATTTGAGTTCTGACTTACCACACTGTCTAGGTTTCATTAGTGACTTTCATATTTGCCTTAGTCCTTAATTTGGGTCAGCATTCCAAGTTTCAAGGACTAACCTGAATTATTCTGAACCCAAATGTAAATAGAAATACCTTTACAGGCTGAAACTCTTTTTCAGTTCAGTACAGTTATATCCACTTACAGAAAAATTAATCCTTTTTAAACAGCTTTTTGTTAAAACTGTAAAGAATCTTTCCGAATTTTTTGTTCCCCTTTAAACACTCGTGTGTTAAATCTTCATAGTAACTTTTTTTATTCTCGATACCTGAGCCAGAATGTAAGAACTTATATTTTTCACAGTAAAATCCTCAAAGGGTCTGTAATACATTTCTATTACCATTATCTTGTGGCTCTGTGGTTTAAATTTTTACCATATGCGTGTTTTAGAATACCTACTCTGAGCTGAATGAAGGGAGAGAGCTATGTCTGGGCTACGCTCCAGTTGGTTACATCATGTCAACCCCTCATTGTTAAACAAATGTATTTGTATTCCTTTCCATGAATTTTGATTTAATACTGTTAATGAGGTGCCAGAAGGCATCGGATACATCTTAATATCGTGTCGGAGTTCTGTTTTCCCGACACTGTGCAGCAATTCGACGTGGTATGGACTCATGAAGTCGTTAGAAACCCCGTGCAGAAACAATGAGCCATGCTGGCTCTATAGCCATCCGTAATTACGAAGGTGTTTCCATTAATGATTTTGTACACGAACTGACCTCTCGATTACGTCGCATTACTGTCTGATTGGATTCTCTTCGAGCGATCTCGATGGCCAAACCATTCGCTGAAATTGTGCAGAATGTTCTTCAAACCAATCACGAACAATGACGGCCCGTGACATGGCACACTGTCACACATAAAAATTGCATCATTGCTTGGGAACGTGAAGTCCATGAGTGGCTGCAAGTCGTCACCAAGCAGCCGAATATAACCATTACCAGTCAATGACCGGCTCAGTCGGACCAGAGGACCCCAGTCCATGCCATCTAAATACAGCCCATATAATTATGGAGCCATCACCAGCTTGCAATAGGACCTTGTATACCACTTGGGTCTATGACTTCATGAAGTCTTGATCCATACCATCAGCTCTTACCAACTGAAATAGGGGCTCATCTGACCAAGCCATGGTTTTCCAGTCGCCTACCGTCTAACTGATATGGTCGCGAGCCCGGTAGATGCGCTGCAGGCTTTGCTGTCAGAAAAGGTACTCTCGTCTTTCATCTGCTGCCACAGCTCATCAACGCCAAATTTCGTCGTACTGTCTTAACGGATACGTTCGCCGTACGTCCCGCAACGATTTCTGCGGTTATTTCACGCAATGTTGCTTGTCTGTTAGCACTGACAACTCCACGCGGACGCCGCTGCTCTCAGTCGTTAAGCGATGGCCGTCGACCACTGCGTTGACCATAGTGAGTAGCAATAACTGAAATTTTGTATCCTCGGCACACTCTTGACACAGTCGATATCGGACAGTTGAATTCCCTAACAATTTCCGAAATGGAACTTCCTGTGCCTCTAGCTCCATCTATCACTTCATGTTCAAAAACTGTTAATTCCCATCGTGCTGCCGTCATCTGTGCGCAAATGACTGCTCCGTCACTGCATATCGCTATCCCACGAATTTTGACACCTCAGTGCACGGTTTACTTATGAATTCATCATTTTATTAACTCATCCACTGAATTATTATTGTGAAACTTGTAAGTTCTGTTAATAGTGATTCTATCGCTCTTTATGGTATTTAAAAATTCGTATGTTCAAAGCTTTATTTTGTTTTACTTTTTTTTTTGTATTTCTAAAAGAGTAAGTTGGAGTTTCAGTCTAACTGGGTGATTCATTAACAACTCTGTGGAGGCACTGATAACTTATGTTTTGGAATAAGGCAAAATAATTTTATGTTAATGGAAATACTATTTTCTCAATAACAATACTGTTCGAATGGCACAGATGCTATTAAATGCTGTAAAAAATTTTATCTTCCTGATGGATATGTTGAGTTCAACACCTTAGCACTCCCAGCTCCATCATACCTGTGATTTCGAACCCTTTGCGACGCCCTGTTGTCAAGGGATTCTCCTTGAACAGAAACAGCATGGAGCGACTTCCCTTGTCTACTCTCCTGTGCGACTGATCGTTTGCGGCTGTCCGGTATTATTCACTCCTCTGCTGTTTCCGAGAGCCATATACTAAATACTCGTGAGCTATGTTTGCTGTTGATTAGGTGAACGAAGCTTATTAATGTTTTCTGTGTACAAGGGACCATATAGGATCAACACCTGTTTCACATTGTATCCATTGTGTCCCGTGTGATAATAGTTTCACTGTAATAAACACACCGAGGTGACAAAAGTCATGGAATAGCGGTTTACACATATACAGGTAGCGGTAGCAAGGCAAACACAAGGTTTAAGAGGACACAGAACTGTCATTTGTACTCCGGTGATTCATGTTAACACGTTTCCGACGTAATTACGGCAGCATGACAGGAATTAAAAGACTTGCAGCTCGAAATGGCAGTTGGACCTAGACGCATGTGGCCTTCCGTTTCGGAAATTGTTAGGATATTCAATATTCTGAGACTACAGTGTCAAGAGTGTGCCGAGAATACCAAATTTCATGCGTTACACCCTTCATTTAACTATCGAGAGCAGCGGCGTTCTCGTACAGTTGTCAGTGCTAACAGATAAGCAACTATGCGTGAAATACCTACGAAAATCAATGTGAGGCGCACGATGAACGTATCAGTTAGGACAATGCCGCGAAATTTGGTGTTAATGAGCTCTGGCAGCAGGCAACCTGTCTAGTGTCTTTTCTAACACCACGACATCGCCTGCAGCGCCTCTCCCTAGACGACTGGAAAAACGTTATCTGGTCAGATGATGATGATGATGTTTAGTGGGGCTCTCAACTGCACGATTATCAGCGCCTTTACAAATTCCCAACCTTTGCTCAGTACAATCTCGCCACTTTCATCAATGATGATGAAATGATGAGGGCAGCTCACACTCAGTCATCTCGAGGCAAGTGAAAATCCCTGACCCCCGTCGGGAATCTGACCCTGGACCCCGTGCTCGGGAAGCGAAAATGCAACCGCGTGACCACGAGCTGCTGATTCTGGTCAGATGCGTGCCTATATCAGTTGGTAAGAGCTGATGATAGGGTTCAAGTGTGGTGCAAAACCAACGAAGCCAAGGACCCAGGTCGTCAATAAGGCACTGTAATGTGGTGGTGGTGGCTCTATAATGGTGTGGTTTGTGTTCATATGGAATTGACTGTGTCCTCTGTTCCAGCTGAACCGATCGTTGACTGGAAATGGTTATATTAGGCTACTTGGACCCCATTTGCAGCCATTAATGGAATTCATGTTCCCTAACAACGATGTATTTCTTATGGATGGCTTGCGCCATGCCGTACCACAGTTGTTCACGTCTGGTATAAGGAACATTCTGGACAATTCGAGCCAATGATGTGACCACTCAGATCAGACGACATGAATTCCATCAGGCATTAGGGGACATAATCTAGAGTTCACACACAAAATCCTGCACCAGCAAGACTTTCGCAAATATGGGCGGCTACAGAGGCAGCATGGCTCAGTATTTCCGCAGGGACTTCCAACTAATTGTGTCCATACCACGTCGAGATAAGGCACTATGCTGGGCAAAAGGACGTCCGATACGATGTTAGGCGGTATCCGATGACTTTTATTAGATATTATCCCCAGTTGGTTTAATTCCCTCTCACGCTCCCTGTCCCTTTGCAGTCTTTATAAATTCAATATCAGGGCCCCTATGAAATAAGAGCCTTTCTTGTCGCATACATACCCAAGAGCTGTACTGTACTTAATCCCGTTATGAATTTTGCATCCACATGGAATGTCGTACAGAGACCATAGCGTTTTCCGTTGAGCGCCTTGGTGTTTGGCTGTCATCCTTGCCAGGGATCTGTAATTTTAACATGGTTTCGTGCGACGTTGCACGCATGGTGAACGGTAAATATCATATGATGATAGAGGTAACGCACGAAAGAGTAGCATTTCACGTTACTACAGAGTAGAAGAAAGCACACGTCGATACCAGTGATCCACTGTTTACATATGATCAGGTTAATGAAGCCAGAGACCGCCTCTATTTTGCGCCTGTTACTGAAATCTAGCTTCTCAAAATAACCTACCTCTTTTACCATGACTCTTGCAGAAAGGCCCCAAATCCTCCAGTGTACTGGACACCATTAATCGTGACAATAGCTGTAGGGAGACACACTACAGCGAAAATCCGTTTGAGAGCACAGACCGTTTGGGATGGTCCCTTACTGCACATCCCGATGACTTTGGAATAACTCGATGTGCGTCCACAAGAATTACTCGATTAGTTCCTAGAAAAGGTCAGGTGTAAACGAGGTGGAGCCGACTCCACAGCTCTTTTGCCTTAGATTAAGGATAAGAAGGGTTTTGTATTAAACATATCACAGTCGCGTCAGTGCTCTAATTGTGTTCGGCCGAATGTTTAACCGTGAATTCAAGCTGGTAATAAACATCCAGTTACATTATGTTGGCAGCATTCTGTTATTTCGTCACCAGAATTTTGCCAATAATGATACGTTAAAGAGCTGCACTTTACTGGCTTAAGGGGGATAGGCTCGATAAAGTCACCGAAATTATGGGAACCAACATTATGAACAAAAGACAAATGAAACAATGGCGGATTCAAACATGACAGAGAGAGTCGGATGCATCCGACAAGGGTCGCCAAGTACACTCTTTGTTTCCTGATGTACGCGAAACATGTCGACCCAAGCCAGGGGGATGGTCCATTCCCTGGCAGGCCACGGGCCGTATCCAGTACATATAATCCGTATGGGACTAACAAACGATAAAGTATGCGTTTGCGGAGAAACTGGGACACAAGAAAAGTCACACTGCTGTGAAACACGCTAGCACAAGTGAGACCTATACAGGACGACAATGACATCGCAGAATAATACGCAATCCCGATGACTGGAACATAATAAATAGCGTAGCCGATATTGTATCGCGCACTCTGCACGAAGGGTACAAGCGGCAAAGCCTATATGGAAGGAGGCGTAGACGAGCACAAACAACACAACAAACCACATGGGAGGACACAAACACGACCACAGATTCCAAAACCGAGGAAGGAACACTAAGTGAACATGACTCAGAAGGAATCAACATGTAAGGGAGCAAAATCAACAATGCATGACACTGCATGTCACAACATAGTCACAAACAACACAACAATCATAAAACAAACACCAAAACCACATACTAAGACTGTCGTAATAGGGTAATATCGCTTGGGAGGAGAACGCTCGAAGATCTTTTATTGCGAGGCTCCTCCTTTCCAATGGCATACTGCACAGTGTTTAAAGTATACCGCACACAAGCAGTAATGTCTTATTGTGTGCAGACAGAACTATATTCTCTTCTCTATTCAAAGCTACAATCAATGAGTTTTTTTTATATATCAGTAATGTATTAAGTTATTTAAGAAAAACTGCATTCAAGTAGAATGAACTATATTCTATTTCTACTAACAAATTACAAACATAAATGTATTTCTCATGTAAAGCTAAAATCCATGTATTCCATGTATGAAGTGCTCAATCAGTATTTAATCTGTACAATCTGTGTACACATACATTAGCAGAAACCATTTCAGATGAGAATAGCTCAAGGTTGTACCGAGATCTTCTCATCTGAATCAGGTAGAAATAGGCCATTATTAACGAGCATGCTACTTAGACTATATTATACATCCAAATACAGCATATCATTTCCCTCTACATACGGCAAATTATTTTCACCACACTCACTGTATTACAGTTTCTTTTTTTATTTTTCTTTGACATTTGCATTATATAATTTATATTCTCATCAACTAGGTAGTAACAAATTATACGGAAAATTTTCAACAACTTTTAACCATTCAATTCGCTGTAACCCCAGAGAAATCTTTATCCATTACGTTCTTTCTATTACTTAAAAAAGGCATTAACAACTGTATGCCAATAAGATTGTAACAATGAGAAGTCTTTGCTGTTAGATTGAGAAGCATCCGACCCACCTTATATTTCAAGGCGGTGAGTTACTCTGTACTGTTAATGAAATAAATAAATAAATAAGTTGCCAACACGTTTGTTTTTATACCTGGAAGTGACAATACGACGATCTTAGAGTTGGACTGGCTGATCCCTATAACTTGTTAGAGTTGCTTGAGACTTGGACAACTGTGGAGAACCAATAAAGGCATAGGCAACATTGTTCAAATGGCTCTGAGCACTATGCGACTTAACTTCTGAGGTCATCAGTCGCCTAGAACTTACAAATACTTAAGCTTAACTAACCCAAGGACATCACACACATCCATGCACGAGGCAGGATTCGAACCTGCGACCGTAGCGGTCGCTCGGCTCCAGCCTAGAACCGCACGGCCACTCCGGCCGGAGCAGCACTGTTAAAAAATGTTTTAGAAAAACGTGTATCAAGTTGAAAGTGTACTTTTCTTCCATAAAGCACAAATCCACTATAACCACTTTATCTTGAGAAAGAAAACTGTAAACGTTATTTTCAAAAGCATCCTCCATACGTTTAACGTTACCTGTTCAAGCAGAGTTCCTAACGGTTGGATGTTGCTCCTAAAAACAAATTCTACCTTACAACTTATTTCCCAACAGTACAAGCACTTCACGTTGCTGTAATAACATGACTATCGTTAAGTCACTGAAGAGCGCCGGCGGCACTCGATAGGATAAATGATGTGCTTGCGGGTCAGTAGATACAGTGATGTCCGAGAAACAATACTTAATTAGCTTCAGATACACATTACGTAGATAGCAACGGGGAGGCAGACACGCCCCAGTCCAGCGACTCTAGCCGGCGAACGCTCGCAGCCTGCAACTTCCGCCCTGGCGAGAAGGAACAACGACGTCAGTGGCTGCGACGCTGACGTCAGGCGAAGCAACGGCCGATGCCTTGACAGTGGGCCATGGCCATGAGGTCATGGCCACGAGGTCAACGCCGCTTCGAGTCTTGGTGCAGCTCGGCCCCCAGTGGCGGACAGCTGCATTTGGGCAGCTCAGGTCCGGCGACGTCCACTGTGAAGGCGAAGAGCCTGCCGTCACGGGACATGACCCGCTGCCCGCTGGCAGGAGTCGGATGGTGGTAGGCACTGCGACAGGTAAGTGGTACTGTCGTGACAAGACCGGCAAGGTGACTCAGTGCACGAGGCGGCTGGCCTGACACGATCTCTAATCCATGGGTGCAATTGTGATGCGGCGGCGCAGTGCTGTTGTGGTGATAATACTTAACTCCGAATGCCTCTGCTTCAAAATTCCCTTGTGATTGTATGGCTTCAGTGCGCAGTTGTTAAACTTTAGCATCGCAGCCAGCCATGTAGCTCATAACCAGAGTCTTAACATTTGCACAAAACCAATGGCTTTTCCAAAGACCTTATTTGTATCATTTTCAATTGGACTTTTCTTTTGCTGGATTAATAATGATGATTGTATCATCAGCAAACAGTGTCAACGCAGCGTCCTGTTTCAGATAGGAAGGGAGGTCGTTCACATATATCAAGAACAGAAGGGTACCCATGATTGAACCCTGTGGAACACCTAATGTAACGCAGTTAGATGAATTGGCAAACTCATTTAAATCACTTGACTCATATAAGGAAACTTTTTGCTTCCCGTTCTGTAGGTATGACTTAAACATCTCATATGATATTCCATTTATACCATAGAATTCTAATTTCTGTAACATAATGTCATGGTTCACACAATCAAATGCTTTGGACAAGTCACATAAAATTCCTGTTGGCGGCATTTTACTATTTAAATCTCTCATGAGACTACACGGCGCTTACTGACCAGCTGTAGCGACTGCATTACATCATGGTCGCTTCTCTCAAATTACTCCCAGTTCAGTTAAAACTAGGTAGTGATACTACATTGGCCGTCTCCAAAGGGAAGCCCTGTCCCCTCGAGTCTTGCTTATTATTGGTTCTCCATGGTGACCAATACCACCTTTATACTAAGCTGTCCACTTCAGACACTATACATTTATTTTAATATACAGTTTATAGCTACCTTCTATCTTCTGCACTCTATAATTACGAAAGGGTACACAAAAAGAAAACCGGAATAACACTGCTGTGGGCGGAGTTTGTGTAGTAGGAATTTCTGTCACTAGGCGTGTATAGCGCAACTCATTGTCAGTTCAGTACCGCCTTTGTTGTCGACCTGGCTTGTTGTGTTCATCTGCAGTAATTGTTTTTGCTTGCGTTATTCTGTTCTTGTTTTGGTTTTTATGAATTAAGTGGACAACGCGCAGCTGTGAAATTTTGTTTTCTACACGGTAAAAGCCGGAGTGTCCGAGCGGTTCTAGGCGCTTAGGTCTGGAACGGCGCGACCGCTACGGTCGCAGGTTCGAATCCTGCCTCGGACATGAGTGTGTGTGATGTTCTTAGGTTAGTTAGGTTTAAGTAGTTCTAAGTTCTAGGAAGCTAATGACCTCAGCGATTAAGTTCCATAGTGCGCAGAACCATTTGAACCATTTTACTCGGTAAAAATGCTGCTAACGCTGTTTTAATGTTAAAAACCGCTTACCACGATGGAGCTACGAGAAAAACTTAAGTGTACTAGTGGTTTGCTCGATTTAAAAATGGCGACATGTAAATTGATGACGAACCTCGTTCTGGATGTTCGCCTGCCCAAATCACGAAAATGTTTTAAAAATTCGAGAGCTTGTGCTCTGAGACCTTCAATCTAACCTTTTATTTGGAAGTTTTAAAACGATTGCGCAACATTATTGGTCAAAAAATATTTGATTTGTGAGAGACAGAAATTGCTTCCTCCACCACGACAACGCACTTCTACGCACAGACACCTCTGTCAGACAGTTTTTGGCTATAAATGGCATGGTTCCGCTACCCCACGTACCTTACGCGCCTGACCTGGCCCCGTGCGACTTTTTCTTATTTCCACGCATGAAAATGGGCATGAAAAGGCACCAATTTGACAATATTAAAGAAGTCAAGAAAAAAAAGTGGGAGGAGCTGTCAGCCATTTCTACAGATGACTACAAAAAAATGTTTCGAATAATGGAAGCACTGGTGGGACAAACGTATAAGTTGTATCGGAGTGTATTTTGAAGAGGATAAGGCTCTTTTGCAAACAATTTGAAAATTATAGCTTTTTTTGGGTACCTCCTCGTACATATCTCTCATATTCACACTACAATATTGCTCATGCATTTAATATGACTATCGTCACCTTGTCCTATTTACTGGTACTGCTTAATCTGAAATATATCAAGTATCCCTGTCTCTGCTCATTATATCAAATGCCCTCCCACGTTTGCGCTCATTGTAGACAGAATTCCGCTGGAAATTCTTGGTTTTACGGTACTCCTGCTCAACAAAAACAAGTTCCTAGTGTCTGGTGGTACTATATCTTGCCAATTACGCCTTAATTTACATTTACACGGTGAAAATGGTTTGCCTTACACGTTAGTTCTGCACCAGCATCACCTTTCTTCCCACGAGGTTAAAGTTGCCATGATGTTTAGTCAAACGTTTCCTTCCAGGCTGACTACATTGAATTTTCTACAAAAAGTTTCAGTTAATTTTTTCTGTAGTACCAAGATATGTTTGTGAACAGAAAGTGAGAGAATGTCAAAATTTTGTGCGCAGTATTTGAAGACATTGCGGGTTGCATAAAACCCATAGGTACGGGCAGCGTAATCACCCTGTATGGGTGAACATGGATTGCGCTTATAGAGATCTTGCAAAACTCGGCTCGCTTTGTTTTTCTGTGAGATGTAGGACGCCATTGACACAGGCGCTAAAGGTTGACACTGTGACTATAAGAAGGCATTTGATACAATTGTACTTGTGCTTCGTCACGGGATCGTTTCGCGGAGAAAATTACAGTGACGCTCTACCTTATCCAGCGGTAGGCGGTCCAGCAGAGGTATTACGTATCAAGGAGAGATTTCATATGGAATTTCCGAGAAAGCACGTGCCAGAAAGAGCTGCGTAACGTATTACTTCCGCCCACACATCTTTCGCGAAATGAGCACAACGAGAAAAATCCGAGAAAATAGAGCTAATACGGCCTCTATCGACGATTCGCGAACGAAGAGATACGTTGGTACCAGGAGTACTCTCTGGCGCACACCTAAGTTGGCTTGCGGATTATAGAAGCAGACCTATCTACGCAAAAGTTGGAACCAGCGTTCACAACTCTCGTCCAGCTTCGTGCAGCCGCAGTGAATTACGCCAGTTACAGGGTATCTCGCCATTGCGAACACACCACAAACCTTGCCGCTGATCTAGCCGATGTAGCATTGAGTGGCCATCTGACGATGGCACGTAGCTGTTTCAAACGGAAAGTTGTACGTGGCCAAAAGGCTGGTTTTAACTCTTAACTAATGGGTTTGAGGCGTTGCCTGCTGTTGATATCAGGCAGGTGTCAACGAGCCTTGCCTCTGCTGCTCTAGCAGCAGTCTCTCCTATGTCAGTGTCCAGCCAGCGTAAGGGAGGAAAGGTGAGGTTGTAGGCAGGAAAATCTTAGGGGCGTGATGGATCCTCTTGAGGAAATCTTGTCACGACAGCAGGATAAATCAAATGCGCATTCAATGTGTATACTGCGAGGAAACGACCTCAGCGATAAAAGAGATCATTCCAGGAACAATGCGAACGCGGATCGCAGTCTACTCTCACGTCGGACAGAACGTCTGTCGCCTGGGATCTGAGAGCATTCTCGATCATTTCCGGAGATTGGCAAAAACTGGTGGGTCAGCTAGCCTCACTCGTGCTTTTCTGCACAGCAGCACCGTTCTAAAGATCGATCTAGATCCTCTGGTCAGAAGAGGAGTCTGTTACCTGACGAGCTGGGATATAGCACTGTGAGCAACATAATAAGCCTGTAAAGTAAACCTGGAAGGTCGGTTGTGCACTATACAGCGTTAACCAGGAATCCACCGACAAAATTTCGGAGGCTGTTCAGAGATATTTTCAGAGATTTTTGGTGTAAGAGATCCGTGGTATCCAGTGGCTATTTACGGAGAAATTGCATTTCGTTTTATTTCTTATCCTTATTTACCATCAGTTATTGTACTGATAATATCTGCAAAACTCTGCAAATGTTACAGTTTTTGTTGGAAAACATTTGTTCTATTCACTCATGGTGATTGTTATTAACAAAACTGGAGCCCACTTTACTTTCCGACCTAATCGGTTCTATCTCCTTTTTCTCCTTAGTTGTGATACACAGCAATACTGGGTCAAATGGCTCTGAGCACTATGGGACTTAACATATGAGGTCATCAGTCCCATAGAACCTAGAACTACTTAAGCCTTACTAACAAAAGAACATCACACACATCCATGCCCGAGGCAGGATTCGAACATGCGACCGTAGCATCGCTTGGTTCCAGACTGAAGGGCCTGGAACCGCTCAGCCACTCCGGCAATACTGAAGGAGAGTTTGTCGAAATGCACTTCGTGTATGGATTCGACGAAAAGTGGCACAGCGACCCTATACTGAGAACTTCTCCCATCGGCTGCAACCACGTTTCAGTAGGGTTGTTGCATTACACTGTGTATTGTGTTGTGTACTGAAGCGCCAAAGAAGCTAGTATAGGCACGCATATTTAATACAGAGATATGAACAGGCAGAAAACGGGGCTGCGGTCGGCAACGCCTATGTAAGACAAGTGTCTGGCGCAGTCGTTAGATCGGTTACTGCTGCTACAATGGCAGGATATCAAGATTTAAGTGAGTTTGAACGTGGTGTTACAGTCGGGACACGAGTGATGGTATACAGCGTCTCCGAGGTAGCGATGAAGTGAGGATTTTCCCTTACAACCAGTTCACGTGAATCGGCTAAAACATCAAATCTCCGACATCGCTGAGGCCCGAAAAATATCTTGCAAGAACGGGACCAAGGACGAGTGAAGAGAGTCGTTCAATGTGACAGAAGTGCTACCCTGCAACCATTCCGCAAATTGCTGCAGATTTCAGTGCTGGGCCATCAATAAGTGACAGCATGCGAACCATTCAACGAAACATCATCGACTTGAATCATCGATATGGGCTTTCGGATCCCCAGACCCACTCGTGTACTCTTGATGACTGCACGACACAAAAGCTTTACGCCTCGCCTGGGCCCGTCAACACTGATATTGGACTTTTGATGACTGGAAACACGTTGCCTGGTCGGACGAGTCTCGTTTCAAATTGTATCGAGCGGGTGGACATCTACGGGCACGGAGACAACCTCATGAATCCACGGACCCTGCGTGTCAGCAAGGGACTGTTCAAGCTGGTGGAGGCTCTCTAATGATTTGGGTCGTGTGCACTTGGAGTGGTATGGGAACCCTGATACGTCTAGATACGACTCTGACAGTCGACACACACACGTAAGCATCCTGTCTGTTCACCTGCTTACAATAATGCCCATTGCGCATTCCGACGGACTTGAAGAATTCCAGCAGGACAATGCGACGCACCACACGTCCAGAGTTGCTACAGAGTGGCTCCAGGAACACTCTTCTGAGTTTAAACTCTTCCACTGGCCACCAAACTCCCCAGACATGAACATTATTGAGCATATCTGGTATGCCTTGCAACGTGCTGTTCAGAAGAGATCTCCACCACCTACGAGGTGGATTTATGGACAACCCTGCATGATTCATAGTGTCAATTCCCTCCAGCACTACTTCAGACATTAGTGCACTCCATGCCAAGTCATATTGGCATACTTATGCGTGCTCGCGGGGGCCCTACACGATATTAGGCAGATGTACCAGTTTCTTCGGCTCTTCAATGCATTATGGACTGAAGATTTCACTGTTGTGAACATATTATCCCACACAGAAAGGTAAGTGGTGTGACAAATTGAATAAATCGTAATTACATTACTACTCTGTCACAAGTGACCGGATACCACGAGTCCCTGTTACCAGTACGCTCACAAAGTATCCCTGAACAACTTCCGAAATTTTAACGGTGAAGTCACAGTCTGTATGGAACTTCCATGTATCTTTTTTTTAGTTTGAATGAAAATTTCTTTTCTTTTATGTAATTGGATGAAAGTCCAAGATCTCCACTAAAGACACCAATTGTATGGAGGATGCTCCAAGGTTGTTTAGACTACGCTGCAGAATTTTTCCTACGAATTCTTTTTACTTCCCGCATGCACTCCTGTTCCCTACTCACGTGATTTCGATATTTTTTTCAAGCTCAGAAGGAAGACGTTCTTCACTGTCGATTTGCTTCAGACTAAGAGGTGTACGTCTGATTACAATCATGGATCCATAGGAAACCGCAAACATTTTTCCATGAAGGCATTTACCGACTTGTTTCGTTGCTGGACGAAAGTATTAACAGTTATAGTAATAACTTATGAAATAATGAAGAGTTTACTTACTTTTTTCATCTGCCTTATTTACATCTGACTGCCCCCTGTGACATCTTACCGAGCTGACACACATTATAGCAATGGGTTTTGTGCACTAGTGTCTTCGTAATATTTATTTTGCTACTTGCTTTGTTTTAATAACACATTGCAAAGACTGAAAGAGGACTCGACATTGCTCCTGCTACTGTTCTCCCATAAGATCATCTGCATCAATATCTGTACTATATTTGCCATCAAAATCAGCTGCACAGTTTTATCGGGATAAGATACAGAGCTTATGTTTAAGCCTTTTCTGACAGGAAATTAAATCGGAAATAGTGTGAAATATATAATATCTTTTTCCATTCCATACCTCGTCTCCTACTTTCCAAACTTCACAGTAGAGCTTCTGTGATGTTTGGGAAGTAGGAGACCCTGTACCGCCAGAAGTGAAGCTGTGAGGACGGGGCGTGCGTTGTGCTTGGGTAGCTCAAATGGTAGAGCACTTGCCCACTTGCCCGAGTTCTAGTCTCGGTCCAGCACACTGTTTTAATCTGCCAGGAAGTTTCATATCAGTGCACACTCCGCTGCACAGTGAAAATCTCATTCTGGAACGTATACATCATTTAAAAAAATATTCATCTTATGTCCATTTGAATATATATTAGAGTATCGTGAAAAATTTTAAGTAAATCAGTCAAGAACATTTCTAACAATATATTATACAGATATAAATATATATATATATATATATATGCATATACTACATATATTAAAACTACAGAGCCAATGCCTGTCCACAAGACAATACAGAGAGATTTTTTCCACCATGTACAAACACTAGGTACTGATCGGTGAAAGGATACAGAATAAAAAGATTTTTAGACAACATAGTTGTGTGGAGATAACAGCGATTAATTTACTTATAATCTATTATTCAAAATGACAGTCACAATCGCATTATTTATTTTGCCGTCAACTGGTTTCAAATCGCGATGGGGTCACCTTCAGGGCAATTTACACTATAAAGTTATAATATTAGTAAGTAATCATGTACGTAATGTACCAGCAATTAGTCAACATTACACAAATAAAGAGATTTTTACACTCATTTGGTCCCTCGCTGGAGTCGTCACCCTGCCTGTGCACGGTTGGTAACTATGCATGGTTGGTTCTCTGCATGAGCTTAAATAACGGTCAACAACATGTGGGCAGACAGTAACGCCCTCCACGGTAAGCAACGGTAGTTACATGCTTAAGCAAGAAATCGTAAATTTTAAAGTTTGTTCCAGTTGTAATATAAAACCTAAGAAATAATAATTATAACTAATTAATTCTTGAGAAATTTACAATTATTTAAAATTCAGGTAACTGTTTTCCCATCCATTCTTCACATCATTTGTGGATAGGGTAGAGCCCTCTATCTTTTGTGGTAGGGACGCCGTTGCCATGGGCAATAGTGTATATCGAGCGTTCCCTAGCGTGTGTGGTTGGGACGCTGTCGTCATGGTTTCTTCTTCGTGTAAGTCGTCTGCTGTAACATCATCTTTGGGTGGCGTTCATTGTTATGGTAACGGATCACCATAACGATTCTTCCGCCATGTTGTTGTCAATCCATATGGTCTTCTGCTGCGCCGTTATCTTTGCACAGCATCCGTTGTCGTGGTGTATTCTGGCTGCTATCCATAAAAGTTGTTCGTAGTAATTGGTAAAAAAATCTTACACTGATTTTAAATAATGCGATTGTGACTGTCGTTCTGAATAATCGGAATAAAAAAGTCTAATGAAGTTACGTCCGGAAATGCATGTTAGAGACGATTTATTCAATCATACATTGTTGCAGACTGCAGTCTAATACCATACAACATGTCTTGAAACAGGTTTCCATCTGCCTCACCACATGCATGTATGCCCCATAGCATGTTCTGTCTCACACGTTCACTTCTGCCAGGCCGCATCCGTACAGAGTCAAGACCGCAGCTCATGGTCTAAAGGCTGGCGTTGCTGCCTCTGCATCGCGGGGATCCGGGTTCGATTACCGGCCGGGTTGGGCATTTTCTCTGCACGGGGACTGTGTGTTTTTGTTGCCTTCATCCTTTCATCATCATCATCATTCGTGACAGTGGCAAGATTGGACTGTGTAAAAGAATTGGACTGTGTAAAAATTGGGACTTTGTTCGGATGTTGATGACCGCGCAGAGTAGCGCCCCTCAAACCAAACATCATCATCGAACAGTGTCAAAGGCAGCATGAAAACGCTGCTCCAGTGTCTCCACATTTGCAATGGGCTCTGCATACACAATACTTTTGAGATGGCCCCATAACCAGAAATCACCCGGTTGAAATCTGGTGAACGGGTAGGCCATGCAACTGGAAACTTTCTTCCGATCCATCGACCAGGAAAGGCACCATTGAGATGCGTCCGGACGTTAACGGCGAAGTGGACCGGAGCACTATCACGTAACAGTCACGTAACTCTTCCTATCATCAATGGCACTTCTTCCTGTAGGGGAGTCAAAGTCATCCGCCAAGAAGCGCCAATAGTTCCAGCCTGTTAGGCGACGTGGAAGGTAGACTGGTCCCAAAATACGGTTGCCAATTATTCCGGCCCGCACATTCCGGCTGCACCGAACCAATGATTCGCTGTCATCATACCACACTGCATACTAACCGACAGATGACTGTTACGAAAGTTGGACACTACTCTGTGTAAAGGTAGTTTCATTTGTGAACTGGATGGATGACACAAATGCCGTGCGGGATTAGCCGAGCGGTCTAAGGCGCTGCAGTCATGGACTGTGCGGCTGGTGGCGGTGGAGGTTCGAGTACTCCCTCGGGCATGGGTGTGTGTGTTCGTGACCTTAGCAGTAAAGTCCCATAAGATTTCACACACATCTGAACATTTGATGACACATATCCCAGAATCGTTGTTGCCAGGTGAAGAAACCAGTGACAAAACTGCTCCCGATGTGGAAACTCTGTCGCAAATAAGACCTGCACGTGCTGTAAGTGATGCGGGCGGTAACCATTCTCATGGAGAACGTTGTACACGGTCGGCTGGCTTACCATGCACTGACGGGCCAACTGAATGGTATTGACACGGCGGTGCCTTCCACAGTGTTTGTCACATGTTCCTCCAAGCCTGGTGCCCTAACATTTACTTCTTGCATTCTGAAACTACCCTGTCTCAAACAAACTCTGAAACACTGTTGCAAACATTGAATGCTATGGTTTTTACCGGCTTTGTTATTTGCCGTTCCGTAAGTAAACTTCATGCCGGCAAGCTCTCGATTCGAATACGGAACCATTGTATAGAACGCTGTATCACATCCACTATAAGGTGTGTCAGCAAGAAGTGAATCGGACTCATTACCAATTACTGTGGCAGGAGCGGGTGTTAGGGCCTGACGTATGAGAAACACTACCACCCTCCTGGAGGGTAAGTGTGGCTGCATGGTAGAGCGCCTATAAGGCCGCGCTCTTTGTAAAAAATATGATTGAATAAATGGCCCTAGCATAGAAGGACTGGATTTCCGGTCGTAAGTTCGTTAGACCTTTTTAGTTCCGTATCCTCTCATCGATCACTCCCTAGAGTTTGTGCACGGTGAAAAACGTCAGCTCTGTATCCGTCGCAACGTTTATTAGAGTATCGTGTAAGACATCGAAGTGAACTAGTCAAGAACTTTCCGCAAAATTTGATACATAAATATTTGTATATCATACATATTAAAAAAAGTAGGTAGCATACGGCCGTCCAAGAGTTTGTTGGAGTATTATGTATAAATTAGAAACGTGTCAGCCTAGAACTTTTCGAGATTTTTTTTTCTAACACAGTTCCCATATCAGTATCGTGTAAAGGTTTGGTAAATCGATCGACAAGTGTCCGAGATTTATGTTAACAAGGTTGCTCCTGTATGGTGTATGTATTGTTATACACAACATGTATTAAGAAAATAAGTATTCTATATCAGCCTGAATCTTCATCAGCGCATCGTGCAAACATTTTAAGTAAATCAGTCATGAGCTTTTCGAGATTTTTGCTAACAAAGTTGAGCCTTCACATTATGTATAACCAGAAAAATATATAGCCTATATATCCTACATCCGTCCGAGCGTTTATTAGGGTACCGTGAAAAAACTTCGAGAAATCATTCAAAAAAACATCTCTTTTCGCTAATAACATTATCACCTTATATAGTACAAAAACTGACGGGAAAAGAATCGCAACACCAAGGCAGAGTTGTGCAACATACACGAAAGTCGGTAGGCGCGTTTCTACATCTGAAAGATGTCTATTCATATTTCGCACAAGTCGCATAAGAGTGGCATTAGCAGCATCACTATGACGATGCAAATCAAGTTTGTTTTAAATACGCTTTGTGAGAGTTAGTAAACTTTGAGATTGAACGTGGTGAGCTGGTGTTAGCCAAAAATGCCTTTAAGGCGATAAAGACGCCTTTGGCAGCGTCTCAGTGTGAACGAGGTCGGGTTACGAGATACTATATATTCCTTCTGTGGTACAGCAGAAAAATTTGGCACGAATCTAGACACTTTTCATGACTGCTAGCGATGATGGTCACGAGAATGTAAGGTCGCAAGAATACTGGGCTTCGGACGGTCTCCTAGGGGGAAGCCCGTCATGTTCGGTGGATGACTCTGACGCAGTACCCTGCATCTACAGCACCAATTTGAGCACCAGTTAAGTACCACTGTAACACAACGGACTGTTACAAATCAGTTACTTCAAGGAAACATCCGAGTCAGTCGCCCTGAAGCATGCATTCCTCTGACGCCAAATCACCACCATTTGTAACTTCAGTGGTGGCGAGAGCTCATTGGCGAACAGAGTGGAGACGTGTTTTGTGATGAAAGCTGGTCCTACCTAGGTGGCATTGACTGATGTGTGTCGTTAGGAGGTAAGTTTAAGGCCTGCAGGAAACCTATCTGCGTGCTAGACACACTAAAGCTACACCTCGAGTTACGGTCTGGTCTCCGCCAAAAATATTGAGCAATGCAGCCTCTATAGACGTCCACAATTGCGAAAGTGTTGCCGGTGCAATATTTTGTACACGAACTGAACTCTCGACTATGTTCCATAAATGTTGGATGGGATTCATGTCGGGCGATCTGAGTTTCCGAATCATTTGTTCGACTTGTCCAAAATCTGCAGACCAATCAAGAACGACTGTGGTCCTTGACATGCCGCATTGTCATCCACAGAAATTCTATCGTTGTTTGGGAGCATGGAGTCCATGAATGGCTGAAAATGGTCCCAAAATAGCCGGAAAACAGTCTCCAGTGAACTGTCGGACCAGTTGGACCAGAGGACCCAGACCCTTCCATGTGAACACAGCCCACACCATAATGCGCCATCACCAGCTTACACAGTCCCATGCTGATAACCTGGATCCATGGTTTCTTCGGCTCTGTGCCACCTAGAGACCTACTATCAGCTAGAACCAATTGAAATCGGGACTCTTCAGTCCAAACCTAGGTTTTTCCCAGACGTCTAGGGTCCAACAGATATGATCACGAACCCAGGAGAGGCGCTGCAGGCGATGTCGTGCTGTTAGCAAAAGCACTCGCGTCGTTCGTCTGCTGTCGTCGCCCATTAACGTCTAATTTCGACGCACTGTCCTAACGGATTAGTTTTGCTTGTCTCTTAGCACTGAGAACTGTACGCAATCGCCGCTCCTCTCGATCGTGAAGGGAAGGCCTTCGGCCAATGCGTTGTCCGAGGTGAGAGATAATGCCTGAAATGTGGTATCCTCGGCATACTCTTGGTGCTGTGGGTCTCGGAATATTGAATTCACTTACAATTTCTGAGATGGAATGTCCCATGCGTCTAGCTCCAACTAACATTCCGCGTCAAAAGTCTTGTCAGTTCACGTCGTGCGGCCGTAATCACGTCGGAACCTTTTCACGTGAATCAACTGAGTACAAATGACAGTTTTTGAAACTTACCGCTATTTATATGCACACATCCTGAAAAATTTACCGTAATGAAAATGTGAAATTAGAGATAGAGCTGCCATTTTACTGTGGAACAGTTAGCTAATATGAATTAAATACGTGTACCCTGTTTTACAAGCAGTATCTCAGTATCTGAGTGTCCGTTTACATCGGAGATCTTCATATATAAACGGAAGTATAGGATCCCAAGCAAACGATAATAGGAACTTAATACAACAAACTTTATTAAATAAAATTGTTCGGAAATCGGAGCATATGAGATGTACAAAGAAAATATGGTATTATAGAGACAGGGAAACAATGAAAGTATAATGGAAGCAATAAATAAACATATTCTGGGTAGGCATCATTTCTACACGCATTCTAGCATTTTTAAAGCTTTTTCATGGTGTAACATATGAATCAAACACAGACTGATAATGAAAATAATGGCATCCTGTACATGTTTCCATACGTGGTATATAAAAACTTTGGGGTATGAGGTTAAATTGATTACTTTTTTTTTTTAATACATGGGTTTGCAGTTTCATGTTACCTGTTATCTGGAATTGTATTCCAATATCAAAGTATTTACGCAGCTTTCGCTTATTTATCAGTTCGCTTATTAAGTGGCAGCTCATTTAAGTATTTGCTTTTTGAAGCTCGGCGAAATTAGTTTTTTGGTGCCCGGCGTCCCGCTGGTAAGTTCGCCTTAGGCTATAACTCCAAAATAAATTAGACTTCTTGTAATGGAACGTTTGGAACTGATTAAGCAATGAAACTGCTCTGCATTTGAATCAGGTAGTATTATCCGTTCGAGATAAACCTCAAAAAAGAGGAAAACATTTTTGTCGTGCATAAAAATTTTCCCAGCAAGGTTCTGACCGTATGCAGGCTCGAGGATTTTCTACCAAGGTCCATCATTTCGGAAGTCTATTCCGATGTTCAACACCTCTAGATTGATACGTATATACTGTATTACTTGGAATAAAATGATAGTTACCTTCTCAAATTAAACGATGAAGTACTTTTCTAAAATATTTTTATACAGCAGGCATTTGCTTCGCATTTCACTTATTTCGACCCTACTAATTCATTAACTTCTAGAATTCGAAAATTAACAAAATGGCTGATTTTCAACAATACATTCACTAACGTCTCATAAAATACAGTGCATGTCTACCCCGTCGTATAATTAATCCCAGAGCGAGTTATTTTATTTCATTAATTGTTGATTCCTCAAATCCGGAGAGACGTGCTATGCGCCACAGAGCACTAACTTCTCTCTCGCAGAATTACTTCGCTAAGACGACATGCGTGGAAGTACTCATGTTATATACAAGCCAGTTATGTTTACAGTTTCGCGATGATGGCTACGAACATACATCGAATCGGAGTATCTTCTATCCCTTCTGAATAACACATCAGAACTACAAAAGAAATAACGTCACGAATCACTCATGAAAATAGTCACGAGTGGCAAACCTCCATGTGAGCTTCTTGAATCTAATGATATCTATCACAGAGACTTATTCCGACCACCACCTACTATGAAGACATAGTATACTGGACGGGAAATCCGCATGTAAAGAACAATGCAAAAAGATACTATTTTGCCTGTCTTGAATAATATTATGGAGCCATTACATATAAATACAGCTGTCACACACACACAGATTTCTGCGTCTTGCCATTACACCGAAGACGTCTGGTCGAGAGTGTCCATATCAGACACAATTATCTGAAACAATGCTTGGTTCAGCATGCTATGCTGCGTGCAAGACAAAAGTGACTTTCGTTTCAAACTATGATGGAACCGAATCGATTTTTTGCACCTAAGTGTCCGATATGCCGAATCCGGTTAAAGTTTGCGGCCTTGCAGTAACATAAACACGCACTTGCTTGTTTCGGTAAATGTGGGTCCCTCTCGTGGTCAGACGGGGATCGTGATTGACTGTGTCTGTGATCAACAAACGACTTCACTTGAGAAGAAGGTCAGTAACTACGAGTTGAAAAACTTGTCTCTGATGAACACTCGCCACTGGGTTCCATTACTTAAGACGTATTCGAGCCACTCACATATATGGGAACTTAATCCATATGCTAGTACCTTTGTTAACAGCTTGTAATGGGGCACTGTGTCAAATGCTCTTCGGAAATTCAGGAATATGGAATCTGCCTGTTGCCCTTCGTCCATAGTTCTCAGTATATCCAGTAGTCCGTGGATGTGTTCGATTGCGATTCGTCGATCATTTCAAATAAGAGTGTCCACACGCCACAGCATTGCTGAAGTCACAACTATGAGTGGCCCGCCAATCGACCTTGTTACGATGACGCCAGACGCCTCGCCCAACGACTCACCGTGCTTTTGTTCACTACCAGGTCTCCGTAGACATTCTGTTAGCGCCTACGAATACATGCGATGCTCTGGTTCTTCGCCAAAAGAAATTTAATTATAGATATCTGCTTGGTAAAGCACCTACGTTATAGACACCATTTTCACGAGGCTATCTATAGTTGCTGAAGCAAGAAAATTCCACGATATCCCACAGAAAATTCCGCATTTTTTCCAACCAAAAATGGCAGAAAAATGTGTTGCATTACTTGCTGAACGTCCTTCGTGTTGGTGAAAACCGTAATAAAATCCCTACAGCAGTTCCTGAGATCACACTTCGCATACAGAGATAAAACCGCTTTGAATGATGTTAGTTAATCATAGTTCAGTGAATTTGCATGAAATATTTATAAATTATATACAATAACCTCTGTCGTGAATCAGTCTGTTAGTGAAAACGTATCAAAATCTCTACAGATGATACTGAGATTAGCGATTACATACATACAGAAAAAAATGGAGTGGCGCCTCTAACTTATACTGAGGTTAAAAAAACCGTGTCGGTCCTCCTTTTGTCTGACATAGCGAAGCAGCTCAACTTGGCATGGGCTCAACAACTCGTTGGAAGTCCCCAACAGGAATATTGAACCAAGCTGCCTTAACAGGCGTCTGTAATTGTGAAAGTGTTACCGGTGGAGGATTTGGTGCACGCACTAATCCATCGATTATGTTCCAAAAATGTTCGATAGGATTCATGTGGGGTGATCTGTGTGGCCAGATCGTTCGCTGAAATTGTCCAGAATGTTTGTCAAACCAACCACAAACAATTTTGACCCGGAGGCATGCTATATTGTCATCCATAAAAACTCCATCTTTGGTAGGGAACATGAGGGCCACGAATGGCTGCAGTGGACCTCCAAGTAGCCCAACATAACCATATTCACTCAGCGATTGGTCCAGTGGGACCAGAGGATACTGGAACATTCCAAGAAAACACAAAACCCACCATTATGAAATCACCACAACTTGCACAGAGGAGTCTTGATAACTTTGGTCCACACCTTCGTGCGGTCTGCAGCACGCTCGAACCCTACCATCAGCTGTTACCAAGTGAAATGGAGACTCATCGGGGAGGCCACGGTTTTCCAGTCGTTTAGTATTCAACTGATATGGTCACTAGCCCAGGAGAGGTGCTAAAAGCGATGTCGTGCTGTTAGCGAAGGCACGAGCGTCGGCCGTCTGCTGCCATAGCCCATTAACGCCAAATTTTGCCGAACTGTCCTGACGGATACGTTCGTCGTACGTCCCACATTGATTTCTGTGGTTAGTTCACGTAGTATTACTTGTCTGTTAGCAGTGACAGCTCTACACAGATGCCGTTGCTCTCGGCCGTGTGAAGGCGGTCGGTTACTGTGTTATCCACGGTGAGAGGTAATGCCTAAAATTTGCTATTCTCGGCACACTTTCTACACTATGGATCTCGAAATACTGAATTCCCGAACGACTTCCGAAACGGAACGAACCATGCGCCTTGCTCCAGCTAACATTCCGCTTTCAGAGTCTGTCTGATTATGATGCAGCCATATTCACCTGCGGCATCTTTTCACATGAATCACCTGAGGACAAATGACAGCTCCGCCAACGCACTGTCCTTTTATACCACCATCAGTAAACGTTAATGTCGCTACTACATGACTTCTGCCAACTCGGTGTATGATATGTAGTAGTAATAACACTTTGAAGGTTTTGATTATTTCAGTTCACTCACTGGATTTATAAAAATCTGTTCCATTAAAAAAAGAAAAAAAACTGTGTGGTAGAAAACTCAGCGAGCAAATCAGTCCGTCTGTACCGTACCACAGATAGCTCCAGGGTCTATACTGTGATCTGTCCTCTTGTTTCTTTTCTGTGGACGGTTCAGTAGACCACGGCAGCACAGATTCACCCACTTACTAAGACGCGGACAAGTCTGTCACAGCTCAGCGGCGTTAAATTTTCGCAGAAATACGCAGCAATTTCCTGTTAACGACAGGAAGTTTTAAGGCGAAAACCCAAAAAATAGAGGGTTGGTGCGTTTCATATTGCTAGTGTTACGTGACAGTTTATCTCCAAACTGTCACGCGAGATATTTCACAATTAAAATTATGAAGAATGTAGCAACCAGTCGCGGAAACATAATTTATATAATGTGTTGCGAATCGATTCCGACTGATATCAGTCATCATCGGTGCACCTTTCTAACCGATACATGTCGTAAGTAGAAGTACTGTCTTTGGCAGCTTTCTATCATGATAGAAATCTGCCAAGGACAGTGCTTCTACTTATGGTATAATAATGAAAACGCCAATATTAAAAATAATAAAAGGAAGTAAGAATGATATAGATTAGTGTAGCACATTGGAATACGAGATGAGTATTATAGAAGTGGAAGGGATAAAGAAAGAGGAGAAGATAGGAATGACAGTGACAGAGGCTGTCGGGAAAGAACATAATTTAAATAAAGAACTCATTCGACAAGAAGGAGGAAGAGGTATTGACGCGAGTGAGCTTCGGAGTAGTATAACGATGAGATGATTGACGAGAGAGAGCTGTGACAGAAGGCGAACCATTAACTGTCTTTCTGAGCTTGGAAGGAATTCAGTTTCTTCGATTTCGTGAGGGAGATGTTCCAAAGTCGGGCTCTAGATACAGAAAATTATTTAGAGAACAATTATGTGATAGCAGAGAGAGGATTTTACTTTGTTGAGAAAGAGTATTTTTGCTCTTCCTTTCATAAAATAGTATAAAATTTGAAGATAAATAAGAGGGGTTGCAATGATTGAGAATGCGATACACAGAGCATGATAGTCTCCATGCTTATCGGCACATAGCAGCGATAATTGTTAGAAGGCAGTAGTGATGTAGTTCAAAGAGCGTACGTCACAAATCTATTGCAAAAAGGCATTCATCGACAGCCTGCGTGCGTTTTCGAGCGAAGCTCCTTGCAGAATAGGATCGCCATAGTGAAGAATGGGGATTATTAGTGGCTCTACCACCTTCTTTTCAAGCTGGAAAGGAAGTTCTTTTTTTATATTTCTGTAGAGATTGAAGTGACACTCACACATTCTTACAGACACCATTTTCGCGTTCAGTCCACTCTTAAGTGAGGTCCGGAACTATCCCCAACTTGTCTGCCGAAGAGGAAAACGTTACTTCTGTGTCACTTACTATTAAGGAAGGAACAGATTCTCCAAACAGCGTGGTAATAAGTCTTTTGAGGAGGAGGAGGACATTAGTGTTTAACGTCCCGTCGACAACGAGGTCATTAGAGACGGAGCACAAGCTCGGGTTAGGGAAGGATGGGGAAGGAAGGAAGTCGGCCGTGCCCTTTCAAAGGAACCGTACTGCACCTGCTCAGATAAGGCCAGCAAATCAACATTTACATGCTGAATGGCTGTTGAACTTGCACTTAGTTATAACTAAAAAAAAATTGCAGTAGCAGGAGGAACAGGGGCAACATTGAGAGAAAAAGCGATAGTGTTAACAAAAGAATAAGCTTAAAGTGAAGGATCAGAAGAGAGACTGTAGTGTGAGTAGATAAGAACAAGCAGTAAAGAAAGCAGAAGAATCAGAAGCAGGAGAGAGAATAGTATTTGCGTTAACAGAACAAGAAGAAGATGTCAGACGCAGGAAAACATGAAGGAATAAACGACAATGACGTCGACATTAGGACGACAACGAGCTACAAATGAAGTGCCGTAACGACAAACATTTGTTGATTGGCGACTCCATGGAGTGTGCCTGCACAACGACCATATATGTTAAATTAAAATGAAGGTCAGCGTTGGCCATAATATTGATGTTTTATTGATAGCATAATCGATTTTCGATCACATACTGATCATCTTCAGTTCTGTACAAATTAAACTCAGACACTGGTATCAAGTTATCAATAACCAAAGCTGAGAAGCGATCACAATAACTCAGAATCATGTCACTTTTTCTTCGTTTCTTTTATCAACCATAAACACTACCGTACCTCCGTGATGGCACTTGCTTTATAAGGCAACAGGCCCGGTAGTCAGCGTTATCAGGCCGTCACGCTCTACTGTCTGGAAGATATTTGTGATCGCTTCTCAGTTTTGGTTATTGATAACTTGATACCAGTGTCTGAGTTTAAATTGTACAGCACTGAAGATGATCACTATGTGATCGAAAATCGATTATGCTATCAATAAAACATCATTATTATGGCCAACGCTGACCTTCCTTTTAATAGAGAAACATTTGTTTTCATTTGACTCAAATGTATCGGAAAATGAAAAAAAAAACCAATCTAACTCTTTTTGGAATTACCACACCCAACGAACCGGCTACAAACTTTGGATGATGATTCGTGTATAGAGAGCAGTGGATTATGTGATGTCCTGTACCCTGAGTGCAGAATGGCAAACATACAATTCACGTCATTGAAAAACGGGCGTCGTTATGGTAGGTACAGGTGTTACGAACAGCGGCCATCTCTTGCTGCCTGAGTCTTGGATCGACACCTTTTATCGGCCGTAAATCGTCGCAAAATACTTTTCATTGCCAATAAAAGAAAGGAAGAGGTGGCTGCGTCGCTTGCAGCAGACGCTGTCGGCCCGGTATACTACCACCGACTTGGTATTGTTCGGCACGGTGTCTGCGAGCATACGGCCGCGTCACGCTTTAATAGCGCATCGGACACCAGCGGCGGACGCCGTTTTCGATTTCTAATTTATAGCCGTCGCCTCCAGCACCGCCGGCTCTGTGGAAAGGCTCTGCGCAGCGGTCGCGTCTCTGGGGTTCCTACGATGCGGCAGCCGCGCGTCGTAAAACGTGAAGCGGAACCCCGAACGTCCGCATGCATTGAAAGGGCCTCAAGTTTCCTCCCTAGCGGCTGTAGTAAAATATACACTGTCTGATCAAAAATACCCAGACACATCTATGCAATGCGGAAATGGACACTAGCTGCCACAAGAGGCGGAGCCGCCAGTACAGAAGGATACGGAAAGTATAGTGTTGTCGCTAGACCAGCAGCAATAGCAGAACTTGTCGGTCAGGAGAGTTCAGTTACTTCGAACGTGGACTAGCCATTCGCTGTCAGCTACGGAAGAAATTCACAAGAGACTTTTCATCATTCTAGAGCTATGTGCATGGTGCCTGTTGTTTCATCTACGTCCAAAAGAGGAAACATCATTTTGATCCTGCAGCTATTATGCATAAAGACATAGGGGAATTAAAGACATTAGCTGCAAGTGGAACTGATTTATATCAATGGGGAAAGTAGAAAATTTGTGCTGCGCCGGGTTTCGAATTCAGGTCTCCTGCTTACCAGGTAGATGAACTGACCACTACGCTATCCGGACACAGTGGTCACCAAAACCATACAAACCTAGCACGCCTCCCACCAGACGAAAATTCTTTACTTCTAACACAACTACTCATGTAGGGTCCTGTTCATTTGCCTCATTACTCGTAACATATCGCTGATTCGAACTTGGTGTGCATCTGTTCCGAAGTAACCATTGACTGGCATTGCCTTAATTGTGTATTTGGTGTCTGTCATATCCCATATGTCCCGGTCGGCAAGAAATTTTCAACTTGCATCTCTAATATACACTGCAGACCCAAAGAAACTGGAACACCTGCCTAATATCCCATAGGGCCTCCGCGAGCACGCAGAAGTGCCGCAACACGACGTAGCACGGACTCGACTAATGTCTGAAATAATGACACCATGAATCCTGCACGGCTGTCCATAAATCGGTAAACTGCGAGGGGCTGGAAATCTCTTCCGAACAGCACGTTGCAAGGCAGTCCAGATATGCTCAATAATGTTCCTGTCTGGGGAGTTTGGTGGGCAGTGGAAGTGTTTCAACTCAGAAGAGTGTCCCTGAAGCCATTCTGTAGCAGTTCTGGATGTGTGGAGAGTCGCATTGTCCTGCTGGAATTGCCCTAGTCCATCAAAATGCAGGGGACTCATATCGCTCCTACTGCACACGCACCAAACCATGACAGACCCTCCACTAGCTTGAACAGTCCCTAGTGACATGCAGCGTCCATGGATTCATGAGGATATCTCTATATCCGTACACGTCCGTCCGCTCGATACAATTTGAAACGAGAATCGTTCGACCAGGCAACATGTTACCAGTCGTCAATAGTTCAATGTCTGTGTTGATGGGCCCAGACGAAGCGTAAAATTTCGTGTCGTGCAGTCGTGAAGGGTACACGAGTCGCCCTTTGCCTCTGAAAGCCCATAACGATGATGTTTCGTTGAATGGTTCGCACGCAGACACTTCTTAATGGCCGAGCACTGAAATCTGCAGAAGCGGCAATTCTGTCACGTTGAACGATTCTTTTCAGTCGTCGTTGGTTCCGTTCCTGCAGGATCTTTTTCCGGCCGCACAAATGTTGGAGATATGATATTTTACTGGATTCCTGATATTCACGGTACACTCGTGAAATGATCTTAAGGGAAAATCTCTACTTCATCGCTACCTCGGAGATGCTGTGTCTCATCGCTCTTGCGCCGACTGTATCACCACGTTCAAACTCACTTAAATCTTGATAACCTGCCATTGCAGCAGCAATAACCTATCTAACAAGTGCGCCAGACGTTCTTTAACATAGATGTTACCGACCTCAGCGCCGTATTCTGCCTCTTCACATATCTCTGTACTTGAATACGCATGCCTATATCAGTTTCTTTGGCGTTTCAGTATAAATCAGGGCCCACTGGTGAGCTGGTGCGGCGCTGGCGCCAGTCCCCATCGATTCCCATCATGATCGTCTGAGTCGATTTTCGATGCCTGCTTGGCTTCGTATCTTTGGCGGACAGCTATTTAACTGCGGCGCGCGCGTCTCCGGTTCTTCAGTTCGGGTATCAGCTGTGTCAGCGCCAGTCACGTGTGGCGTTGTGCCTGTATGCAGTGTGGCGAGTGACGGAGTCGGTTCGGCGAAGGAGCGTAGGCCGCTGCTGCGGCGTGTTTAGCCGTTGTAATGCAGATCCGCTGCCGACGGTGATTGGGGTTTCTTGGATACGTGAACGACAGATTTCCTTCGTATCTCTTACGTGCGATTCAAAGTCAGTGGAGTCGTCGAAGCGTTCATCGGTGGGTTCTGTTCATGATAATTGAATATCCCAGTGCACTGAAAACTATCTTGACTGTCTCAGTTACCTTTGATCTTGCAGGCTGATATGTTGACGGCATTTAAGGAAGTGCTAGTGACGCACAACCAATAGGCATGAAGCCGTATTTAATGCATTCCAAGTAATGCGTAGGTTTGTGCCTGGCGTTCAGAAGTGGGCCGAAATATTTTCACTAATTCCTTTTCTATTTTATTATTTTATTTGTTGTTTTAGAAGTTGTCTAATCAAATCTTAAGACTGTCACGTATGTTAAGTCTGATTAAGGTTCATTTGTGCCGCGTAGAATTAAAGGTTAATTGATAACTGGTTGGGTAAATATCCTTGTCTATCTGTTGCGTCAGAATGTTGTCTGGCGCTGATGTGTTTATGTTTCAGATAATTGGCGGTGGTCGACGCAATCAAGCTCCGATCGGGGTGTCACAGTGGAAGAGTGAAAATTAAGGAGCTGGATCGGTGTCTATGGTCACGTTGTTAACGTGCGGTAATTCCATCTTGCCGGTGGAGCGTTGTGGTTTTCTGCAAGGTTACTTGTAGATCAATGTTGAGAATATTTTTATTTCACCTTCTGGTCCGTGCACCTCCTGTATCTGTTACAACCTTTCGGTTTGCTAGCGCCCATCACCAGTTTATCGTAAAGTTGAGGCGGTCCCATGTTAAGACGATTACATATGTTATTATTATATTGAATGTATTACAATCCTGTTAATTAGTCAGAAATTTTAAGACCAATCCTGGAAAGATCTGAGCTTATTGGACTTAAGTGGATTAATGTTCGTAGCCGGGTCCCGAATTACATGAAAACCAGTTTCTATGTAAGTTGAAGCATATTTGAGATTTTATGAATTGTGGTTTTATGAATACTGTTTTAATTAATGAAAGTTGGTTAAGCAAATTTTGAAAGATCTGAGTTTGTTGGACTTAATGCTTTCTTTATCTGTTGGAAGTAGAGTTTTGATGTGAGTTATGTGAAGAACAGTTGTAAGACGTGTTTATTTCTATTGTTTATTGTCAAATCACAATTGATGAAAGATGTTTATATTTTATTAATAGGATCAAGTAGGAATAATTAATATTTGTCATGTTGGAAATAATTGTGATAGTAGGGAATGTCTGCACCAAAGTACTGTTGACAAGAGAGACTGCAAATTGATACAATTTTAAAAATGGCGGGAGAGACCGCGTATGGATACATTTTAAGAAAAGAGCGGGAAAGACCGCGCATTGATACATTTTGTAATGGTAGCAGGTATTGTCTGCACCAGAAAGCATTGTTGGCAGGAGAGACCGCACTTTAGCTTTCGTAGGATGTCAGTAGTAAGCGAGAAGTGAAGCGAGTCGGTAGCAGGTCTGAAGCGAGAGATTGAGAGGAGCGGTGTGCCTGCCGGCCACTAGCTATGATTTACAAGAGATTATAAACGGATCTACAGAGACATCAGCTAACTATCATAATAAGAGGAAATAATATTATTGAATTAATTTTTTTGAGAAACTCAACACTACTGAAGGTATGATTGTGCATTGCTAATTGTAAGATTATTGTAAAAAGTAAGTCCCATTTGAACGTTTGTAAAATCATTTCATTCACAATATAAATAACTTTTGCCAGCAATATTGCATTTCTAATTATAATCCATCCCAAAAACCATCAACGTATAACTTTGTAAAATTTTATTCTGGTCAAGAAAAAGTTTAACTCTGAATTACGTAATTTCAATCAAATTAATTAAAGAATAACGTCAGCTTTGGTAATAAATACAGCCACTTATTATGAAAGGCCACCAGCAGCTTATAGAGTATAGTAAAACAGAGTAAGTATATTCATGTCGCAGTTTGATGTAGCAGTCAGATGGCGATCCAGTAACGATCAAAAAGGTAAGGAACAGTTTTTGGGTATTTCAGATAACGACTGAGGGCCACTACGACGACACATTCTATGTTTCGTCGAAATAATCAGAAAATCACTTTTAATAAGCAGCAATTAAATTTGTATGCGAAGATAGAGAAAGAGAATAAATTTCAAAGGGAAGATTTCATTTATTATTATTAAGTAAGAGATAGAAATGCTAAAGAAAGGTTTCCTAGTTTATTGTAACAGGGAAGGTTATCATTAACAAAAGAGGTATAGGGGAGACGGGGAAGGTTTCACAGTTACATCTAAGTCATGAAGTTTGTGTGATTTACTTCACTCAGTCATTTTTGATTAATGATGCTTTTATGAACATTGTTTTAATTACTGAAATTTGTTTGAGACAATTTCGTAAAATATGTGGTTATATAAGGCAAGCCCCTTTCTATAATCGTTGCTACTGTTAATTTGATGAGAGCAATATGTTTGTAATAAAGAAGTGTGTGGCAACTACAAACTGGTTATGTGTTTAATTTGGATGTGTCGAAAGAGTTCTACCAGACATCAACTGGTAGCTAATGTCTTTAATTCCTTTGTGTCTTCATTCTAAAGCTGCAAAAGTCACTTCAAGGTCAATCCGAAACGAGAAGTAACAGCCACAGTTAAAACAGAAAGAAACAGACGTAATGTTCTGATGGACAGGGACTGTCGAGAATGGCGGATGGTGACTGTACAAAACTGCATGAAATCGGCGGAAGGAATCACTTGTGAATTCCGAAGTACAGTCAGCAGTTCAGCTACCACAATATCAGTGTGCACGCAGTTAAAAATAATGGGGCACATTGGTGGAGCAGCCCCTTATAAACCACACACTTCTGTAGTCATTGCTTAGCGACACTTGAGATGGTGTAATAAGTGATGCCACTACACAGTGGATGACTGAAAACGAGTGACTTGCAGTGCTGTATCACGATGTACAGTGTTGCAATCCGATGGAAGGGTTTAGGTTTGGCAAATGCCTGGAGAACTTCACCTGCCACCATGTATAGTGCCGAATGTGAACTACGGAGGAGCTGGTGTTAGGGTACTGGTGTGCATTTCGTGGTTTGGGCGCGGTCCCATTAATGCAATTTCCCCCTACCCGCTATATGCCTAAGGATGTGAACACATTTTACGACATTGTGTATTGTGTGCACTAGAGGAAGAACGCGGAGACTATTATTGTTTGTATCACTATGGCAATGCACTCTGTCACATAGCACCATTTGTGAAGCAATGGTTTGGAAACAACAACGTTCTTGAAGTAGACTGGCTTGCCTAGAGTTCCAACCTGAAGCTACCGGAACACCTTTGGGACGGTGGTGATGGTAAGTTACTATGGTACGAAACTAGTGAGGTCATCGGTCCCGAGGCTTACACACTACTAAAACTAACGCGAAGGACACCACACACACCCACGCCCGAGGAAAGACTCGAACCTCCGACGGCGGTAGGCGCGTGAACCGTGATAAGGTATCTCAGACCAGCGGCTACCCCACGTGGCACCATTGGGATGAATAACAGTATAACGGTGACTTCACTCCAAAGCATAGCGTGCAACATTAGTACTCTCTCTGGTTTTGGGTCTAGAGGAAGAATGGGCTCCTATTCCTCCACAGACATTCAGACACCTCACTGAAAGTGCCCCAGCAGAGTTCAAGCCATTACGAAGACGAATGGTGGACACATCTCATATTAATTTTCACTTATACGTTTCCGGATCCCTTTGTTCTGATAATGTACGCTAATTCGCACCAAACCGACTAGAAAAAAAACTTGCCATTTCCACTGTCGAATGAATTGAAAGGAGTCTAGTCTCCCTAGTTTCATCATCTCAAACATCTTTACATAAGGCGTGTACTGGTGCGCAATGAGAGTCCTCCTCGCTAAGCTGTGTGACAAACACGCTGTGTGTCGGTCATAAATAGAACTTCTTTGAAGTGTGAATTGCTCTAGTACTCTCTTTGATGGTAGGTTCCCTGTCGCGGATGAAAGACTAAGCTTCGAGCTTCGTCATTCATATCCCGGGAGCTGCTTGAATTCACATTGCTCTACGTGTAGAGCTGCAGAGTAGAATGGAGTCGAAAGTACAAATGCGAAATCGGTTTGTTTATTCTGTTGTCTCCAGTTGGCCATTAGAACCACTACTATCTATGCGGGCACTACATTTTATTAAAAAAAAGCCTTTAAATTTCACGAAAAGGTGCTACTCTAACGTTAACTCGGGAATGATCAAGAATAGCTCATAGCTACAATATCTTTAACTATAATTTTAGTATTCGAATGTAAATACGAGTGAGTTCACGTATCATCTACAGTTAGTAACATTTTAAATGGCATTAATGTGTCTAAATAAGAATGCGGCGTTTCAGGTGATTACTTTGGTTCAGGTAATCACTTCGGCGACAAATGTGTTTTAACGATATGCTTCAAATGGTTACGCTGGTGACAAATGGCCAGTTATGATTCGGTTCGAATGATTACTGTGGTGACAAATGTGCAGTTCCGATTGACGTCGGAGAATTATATGTGGGGGTATTTGAAACTTACGATTTCGAAGCAACTGCCGACTACGTAGAGGGCTTTGCTTTTCGTAGTCAACCTGTGCTCACTTGCACAGTTTTTAGCAGGCTGTTCAGTTCAGAGTTTAATTCATTCATTTCGTCCGTGTCCTCAGAATACAGAAGTGTGTGATTTTCTTGATTTTCCGAGTGTTGTCTCACGGTATAGTCCTAAATATCTGGTATCCAGGCACTTTTATCACCTACTTCAGTGCCGTGTTACCTTATTCAAACTTACGAGCCTCACTATTAATGTATTCTTGGGTCTTTATCACAAGAAACGTATTCGGTTTAGTCTGTGGTCGACTCTTGTTTAAACGGTGTTGTGCTACCCTTTTCCGCCCTTTATCTCCTTCATCACACCTGGTCTTCTCCATTGTGACTGAAGAAAGTCGAATCACGCATGTAGTAGATGTGTTCGATGCTTTAGGCGTGGCCAGGGCGGCGTTCAGTGTGGTGAGTCCTCGTTTACAAGCTTTAAAACTGGGAACGAGTTTCACCTTTTCAGAACCTGAACAATAATATCGAAGTATTCCATGAAGTTTCAGGACTGCAGGCGAATAACGTCTGCTTTCTGCCACGATGTTTCGGCTGACAAGCATTCAGCTATATTCAAGTGAGTGTTTTTCGCTGGACATTGCTAGTTCATATCGCTGCCTCTACACCAAAGACAGGTGCGAAGACGCATGGGCCAAGGCAGCCGCTACATGAGCGACCTCTGTCGAGTTACGAGCTCTCTTCGAATATTACTCCATCCATGGCACGCAGGCGCATGCGTAAAGTGATGCTACATGTCTACTCTTTGTCGGAATGTGAACTCGCCGATTTAAAATTCAGATGTTAAAGTGAAAAAAATGAAATATCACTTGCCATTGGTTCAAATGGCTCTGAGCACTATGGGACTCAACATCTTAGGTCATAAGTCCCCTAGAACTTAGAACTACTTAAACCTAACTAACCTAAGGACATCATACACACCCATGCCCGAGACAGGATTCGAACTTGCGACCGTAGCAGTCCTGCGGTTCCGGACTGCAGCGCCAGAACCGCACGGCCACCGCGGCCGGCTGTCATTGGTCATAATATGTTTTCTCTCTGAAGAAATGAAAGAAATCACCGGATCCTGCACTTTTTTTTGGCATCTTCTGACTAGTTTGATGCGGCCCGCCTCGAATTTTTCTCCTGTGTCAACCTATTCATCTCGGACGAACATTTGCAATATCAGTTATCTGCTGGGTGTACTCCAATCTGTGTCTTCGTTTACGGTGTTTGCCCTCTACAGCTCCCTCTAGTAATATGGAAGTCAGCCCACGATGTCTTAACAGATGACCTATCATCCTGTCACTTCTCCTTATCAGTGTTATCCACATATTCTTTCCTCTCTGATTCTGCAGAGAACCTCCTCATTCCTGATAATATCTGTCCATTTTATTTTCAACATTCGTCTGTAGCACCACATTTCAAATGCTTCAATTCTCTTCTGTTCCGGTTCCCCCACAGACCATGTTTCACTGTCATACAATGCTGTGCTCCAAATGTATATTCTCAGAAATTTCTTCCTCAAATTAAGGCCTATATTTGATACTAGTAGACTTCTCTTGGCCAGGAATGCTCCTCTTGCCAATGCTGTTCTGCTTTTGACGTCCTCCTTCCTTCGTCCGACATTGGTTGTTTTGGTGCCTAGGTAGAAGAACTCCTTAACTTCATCTACTATGTGATCATCAGTCCATGTTAAGTTTGTCGCTTCACATTAGTTTCGTCTTTCTTAGATTTACTCTTAAACCATATTCTGTACTCATCCCATGCCTTACACAGTTGGAAGCTAGAGATGTGTCGGCGTGGAGATACTGTCTCCAAAACCATTCGTCGGATTTTGGCAGGAGGCGTTTACTTGTTAATCCGACTGGATAACTCAGCAGCGGCCTTGGAAAGTAGTCCGATAAAATGGTAGTGCCATTTAGGAGTTCAGAATACTGTGTCATTAGTCTCAGCTCGCACAAACTCAAGCTCTAAAATCTTGAACTAAAAGTAGGGAATCGACTGATCAGTTCGGATACTGTTGCAGTAGTGGAACGGACTTCTGAAATGTGTGTGTGATCCAGAAACTACCCTTTTATTAAACCCTTAAGTGTGTATTTTTTGTGGGTACTCCTAGTGGGTAACTTCACCTAGAATGTTTGTCCTCTTGAAGTATTTCCACTGAAGAGCCAAAGAAACTGGTACACCTACCTAATACCGTGCAGTGCCCCCGCGAGCACGCAGGAGTGCATCAACGCGACGTGGCATGCACACGTTTAATTCCTGAAATAGTGCTGGAGGGAATTGACACCATGAATCCTGTAGGGCTGTCCATATATCCGTAAGAGTAAGAGTGGGTGGAGATCTACTCTGAACAGCACGTTGCAAGGCATCCCAGATAACATCAGCAATGTTCATGTCTAGGGACTTTGGTGGCCAGCGGAAGTGTTTCAACTCAGAAGTGTGTTCCTGGAGCCACTCTGTAGCAATTCTGGAGGTGTGGATTGTCGCATTGTCCTGCTGGATTTGCACAAGTGTATCGGAACGCACAATGAACATGAATGGTAGCAGGTGATCAGGCAGGATATTTACGTAGGTGTCATCTGCCAAAGTCGTATCTATATGTATCAGGGGTCCCATATCACTCCACTCTCCCAATACCGTTACAGAGCCACCACCAGCTTGAACAGTTCCCTGCTGATATGCAGGGTCAATGGATTCATGAGGTCCTGTACAGGACCATCCACTCGATACATCTGAAAGGAGACTCTGAAACGTCCCCTTATAACAATTTATACACGACTGTGCTTAAGCTGACACACAATATTTTTAGCGCAACGCAATCTGACTTCCAAAAATCCCTACGAAAGAATGGCCCTTACTAACATTAACCTATACGTTTCACAAATCACTTACCTCACAAAAATCTTCGTTACTCAAGCTACTGCAATACAGCGAGCGCCACTACTGCCAGCTAAATAAAAGATTCAAACTACTGAAGGCACTAACTACTGATAGGAATAGTTAGCAAATGAAAGATTTTAATACAGAACAAACAATGTATTTACCTTAATAGTCATAATATATATATCAGTTCGTGACACAAATTCTTACAAATTTCAAAACTCCGCCATCTCTCTACCCACGTCCACCACCGCTGGCGGCTCACCTCCAACTGCGCAACGCTACGCGCTGATAGCATCCAGCTGCCGCTGCCCAACACTACAATGGCAGACAACAATGCAAACCAGCCACAGACTGCACACGGCACAGCCAGTGATTTTTATATAGAGCGCTACGTGGCGGCGGCGTTACCAATAAAAAAACCTAAACAGCCTACTTACAACTCGTCCGACCACGCAACACGTTTCCAGTCATCAACAGTCCAATGTCGGTGTTATCGGGCCCAGGCGAAACGTAAATCTTTCTATCGTCAAGTCATCGAGGATACAGGAGAGCTACTTCGGCTCCGAAAGCCCATATCGATGACGTCTCGTTGAATGGTTCACGCATTGACATTTGATAATCCAGCATTGAAATCTGCAGCAATTTGCGGAAGGGTGGCTCTTATGTTACGTTGAACGATTCTCTTCAGTCGTCGTTGGTCCCGTTCTTGCAGGATTTTTTTCCGCCCGCATCGATGTCGGAGATCTGATGTTTTACGGAATTCCTGATATTTACGGTACACTCGTGAAATGGCTTTACGGGAAAATCAACACTTCATTGCTATCTCGTAAATGCTGTGTCCCATCGTTCGTGCGCCGACTATAACACCACGTTCAAACTCACTTGAATCTTATTAACTTTCCATTGTAGCAGCAGTAATCGATCTCACAACTGCGCCAGACGCTTGTTGTCTTATTTAGACGATGCCGACAACAGCGCCGTATTATGGCTGTTGACATATCTCTGTATTTGAATACGAATATCTGTATCACCTTCTTTGGCGCTTCAGTGCAACAGCGCAATGAAATTAGGCATTAAGTTGTACGTTTTAAAGAAACAGAACGAAACTTGGCAGAAATATTCGGGACAAAGTGTACAACAAAGTACCAAAAATTTTTAAAAGACCCACTTTGGGGAATATCCGCCATTTTGAAAAGACCGTCCCCAACTTGGAGTATTCGAGTTTTAACCATAGTAGATAAACCAAAGGCCCGACTTAGTTCATTTTTGCACCAAGTTAGTGAGCTAACGTACTGCTATCGTCTAAAACGATAAAATTATTCACTATCGCCTAACTTTGCCAACGGCCTTGACTCGATGGTAACGCCGGTTCCCGTGAGATCACCGAAGTTACGCGCTGTGGGATTTGGCAAGCACTGGGATGGGTGACCGTCTCTTTTACCGAGTGCTGTTGGCATACGAGGACCACTCCGCCCCTACGATGCTAATTGATCAGTCACTTGACTGAGAAGTAGTGGCTCCGGTCACCTCAACTGACAACGGCCGGGAGAGCAGTGCGCTCACCTCACTCCCACATGTATCCGCATCCAGTGACGCCTATAGGCTGAGGATGAGACGGCGGTCAGTCAGTACCGTTAGAGTCTCCCGAGACCTGCTCGGACAGAGTTAGTTTAATTGCCCACTTTTGCTTTTCAAGATACGATAATATTTTACTCAATTGGTGATATAAAAACAGATGTAACATTTTGTAACTTTTGATCATACGTTATTTACTTTTTTTGATTGTCAGTAATTTGATTCAAAATTTGGCAATTTTTGATAGTACTTTGTATATATTTTAAATTATTTATGTTGTAACGTACAATAAAACTAAACGCAATTTAAATAATTTAGGTGGTGCGGAAAACAATAATACATTTTCATGAAAACAGGCCAAGCTGCTGTGAGCTCCATCCGGTTTGTACGTATATGGCCTGCGCAGTAGCCGCAAATACTTTTGCAACTTAAGCCGCTTGTCCTGCTTAAGTACTTATTTTCGCAACGAGATATACACTAATCAGCCAGAGCACTACGATCAACGATATTATCGATATAAATCCATCCAGGCGAGAGCAGCTTCACCTGGCGAGGAATGACTGCTAGTCAGACAAATGCACGCTGTAGCTTTAGTTAGCGTGCTGCTCGTGTGTGGGATGGGGAAGACGCGCCATTGTGATAGCCCAGGGGCTCGGCAATAGTATTTCGGAAACTGCACTACTTTTCGGGTGTTCGCAGAGTGCTGTGACAAGATTCGACTTCTCCCACGTCTATAATGAGCAAGATCGGCAACGAAAGCTGTGTCAGAAATGAGAGTGGATAGCTCGAATCTAAGCACAGCTGGTCATCATGTGGGTCACCGAATTCCTTTTCTTACGCAGTCTCCCAGAGCTCTTCCAATTCGCTCCCTACCATAATCGTTCTAACCGCTACCATGAACGAAACGAGCTTGTGAAACTCACCGAGACGTAAAACAACAGACGACAATGGCTGTCTTCTCCAGCTGCAAGAACGTTGTCCAGTGTTGTTGCGTAGAGAGGTTGATTGAAGGTCACCACTCATGACCACTGCTCTCTACCTCTGCAAAATTATACAGCGGAAAGAAGACAGGTTTATATCGTAGGGTCGGCAAGCGCTAGATCGACGAACGGCAATGTATGAAATTTAGTCTTTTCGAATACATGTTGACTGGTAGTAGTAACCGTGTCCTGCATCAATTCGAGCAATCTCCTGGCGTTTCTTGCGGGTGGTAAACCCACATCCATAGGATGTCAATGGGACGAGGTTGTTTGGGTGTTAGAATTGTGGCGCTGGCATTTTGCGTGACTTTGTCTGCTTTCCAGAGTCTGTCGTTTATGTATGGTACTGGTATCAGATCGAGTGAACCTAAAGACGATAACTCTGCTGTCAAAGGTAGCTTGTCGCTTCTTGGGACCGGAGCATCCACTCCTGGAAATGGAAAAAAGAACACATTGACACCGGTGTGTCAGACCCACCGTACTTGCTCCGGCCACTGCGAGAGGGCTGTACAAGCAATGATCACACGCACGGCACAGCGGACACACCAGGAACCGCGGTGTTGGCCGTCGAATGGCGCTAGCTGCGCAGCATTTGTGCACCGCCGCCGTCAGTGTCAGCCAGTTTGCCGTGGCATACGGAGCTCCATCGCAGTCTTTAACACTGGTAGCATGCCGCGACAGCGTGGACGTGAACCGTATGTGCAGTTGACGGACTTTGAGCGAGGGCGTATAGTGGGCATGCGGGAGGCCGGGTGGACGTACCGCCGAATTGCTCAACACGTGGGGCGTGAGGTCTCCACAGTACATCGATGTTGTCGCCAGTGGTTGGCGGAAGGTGCACGTGCCCGTCGACATGGGACCGGACCGCAGCGACGCACGGATGCACGCCAAGACCGTAGGATCCTACGCAGTGCCGTAGGGGACCGCACCGCCACTTTCCAGCAAATTAGGGACACTGTTGCTCCTGGGGTATCGGCGAGGACCATTCGCAACCGTCTCCATGAAGCTGGGCTACGGTCCCGCACACCGTTAGGCCGTCTTCCGCTCACGCCCCAACATCGTGCAGCCCGCCTCCAGTGGCGTCGCGACAGGCGTGAATGGAGGGACGAATGGAGACGTGTCGTCTTCAGCGATGAGAGTCGCTTCTGCCATGGTGCCAATGATGGTCGTATGCGTGTTTGGCGCCTTGCAGGTGAGCGCCACAATCAGGACTGCATACGACTGAGGCACACAGGGCCAACACCCGGCATCATGGTGTGGAGAGCGATCTCCTACAGTGGCCGTACACCTCTGGTGATCGTCGAGGGGACACTGAATAGTGCACGGTACATCCAAACCGTCATCGAACCCATCGTTCTACCATTCCTAGACCGGCAAGGGAACTTGCCGTTCCAACAGGACAATGCACGTCCGCATGTATCCCGTGCCACCCAACGTGCTCTAGAAGGTGTAAGTCAACTACCCTGGCCAGCAAGATCTCCGGATCTGTCTCCCATTGAGCATGTTTGGGACTGGATGAAGCGTCGTCTCACGCGGTCTGCACGTCCAGCACGAACGCTGGTCCAACTGAGGTGCCAGGTGGAAATGGCATGGCAAGCCGTTCCACAGGACTACATCCAGCATCTCTGCGATCGTCTCCAAGGGAGAATAGCAGCCTGCATTGCTGCGAAAGGTGGATATACACTGTACTAGTGCCGACATTGTGCATGCTCTGTTGCCTGTGTCTATGCGCCTGTGGTTCTGTCAGTGTGATCATGTGATGTATCTGACCCCAGGAATGTGTCAATAAAGTTTCCCCTTCCTGAGACAATGAATTCACGGTGTTCTTATTTCAATTTCCAGGAGTGTATTTCAACAGCTCCTGCAGGCGTGATGCATCTTATACCTCCCACAGCGTGAAAAGTTCCCTGGCAATCAGATGTATTCACGATGTTATCAACACTGTCAAAAATGGTTTATAATAACGTATCCTCTTTCACTTTACGTTGACTTAGCACTGTAACGGATGCCTCAACATCTCTTGTCTCAGAATGCTAGAAGCTTACACCAAGTCTCGAAGGAGTATCAAACAAGAACTTGAAGCCGTCTATGAAGAGTTATTCCTATTAAAGATTGCTATGGAGAAATGAATGAAGGAGGGCGGTTTGCAGTGACTATCGAATAAGCGGTGGCTGTGGCAGTTCTTTAAGTAGAGGTGTCTTTTTCGATTGGTTTTCGATTCTGAAGAACAACTTTCAGAACTCACTGAAGAGTGGGCAGGATCAACGGTTTTAACCGTTTCGTTGAATTTTCAGTTTGTTGTTTAGAATGTTCAGGTTGGAGCGGATTTTTTACTAATTTGACACGTGATGCTGAAGTACTCCAGTGACCAGCAAGAACCCCAGATTTGCTCCTGACAGAAGATGTGGAGGACCAGCTTAAACGTCAATGAAATCCCAGTACTAATATCCAGGATATTCTCAGACGAATCATTGCATGCATCCAGACTAGAGGGGGTGCAACATCATACTGATGGATAGTCTCATTCTCTCAAGTTCTTTGTAAATCTGAATCGATGTTGTAATCATTGGCAAAACATCGCACTCCCTCTCAACTTCTGAAGTTTCATTTCGTTTCCTTCACCCTTTCTGGGAGAACTACTTTTTTGTCAACCAGCCAACACAGAAGTAGCGTGTTTCTTTCAAAAATGTGTCCCATAGTCTTACAAGAGGTACTACTGGTCAAAATTAGGAAAACGTCGCATAACAATGTTTAAGAAACAAGTGCTTGTTGAGATATTGAGAATAGTCAGTACTGAGCGGTGCAGGCTGTCTTTCTATTGACATTCATCGCTCATGTCTTGTTGGCTGTGTCTGTATTGTAATTTGTCCTTTGATTGTGAGATTGTTGTCAGAGATAGCACACACAGCTGACAATTTTTATCAGTCACTGAATTCGTATCTGTTTTGACGTTGTTTGCGGATGAGGTGGGATACACAGAGTGGGGAAATGAGTCACCACTACACAAAATTTGGGGGCAGATTTTAGGTCCGATTGGACATCAATTTGTGGCAGGTATTAAAGGTAACACACTCATAGGGTCGTACACTTTACCATACAAATTAGGAGGTGGTGCCACAAATTTCTGCGTGATAAATTACTAGCGCTATGCAAAGAATTCTATTCTTGCAGAAAGACAAGCGGTGTGGTCGAGGAGATCCAGCATGGTCTCCCCATTAGCCTAACCCTAATCGCTTGGATTTTCAGCTACGGAGACAGTTAAAGGCGTTGGTTAACTACCCACCCTTTGACCATATGCATTCGTTACAAGAGCATGTGTCTAATCGGGATGAGCAAATCTGGAGGTAATTATGTCTGTTCACACAAGTTCATGATTGATTGTAAAGTAAGCCTGAAAAATGTGTACGGACGATTAGCAGTCACACTAAGAACTTCCTGTGTAGGCAGTCTCGATGGCTATCATAGTACTGAATGCGACATACTTCAATAAATATTTTTTTCTGGGTGTATGTACAGAGGAATATGTTTTCTAGCTTTGATGCGTACTACTTCCTGTAAGAAGAAGAGACACCTGTTTTGCATACACATTTTATATCCTTCAAGCTAGTGAAAAGAACAAAGTGTGGGGTACTTCGCAGAAGTGTGAGTTTACCACAGCCCCTAACCCATTCATGAGTGGATCGAGGGAATTATGACTTATTTTATCTTTATGTATCTGTGCAGTCCCTAATCCCTCTTACCTCACGCCTGCATGAGAGACACGACAGGGACTGCGCAGTCCACTTTTCATTATGGTTCTCTATAAATTTGTACAACAGAGTTTCACGAAAACAACGTAGCCTCTCTTACAAAGTTAACATACAAGTTTCTTGGGATCTCTGCTACGGTATCGAACTGCGTTACCGTATTGTTAGAATCCTAGCACCGCTACTTTGAACTCCAGTCATGTATACTATCATACCTGAACGAAGAGGACTGAGAACGCTACAGCTTTGTAACTATCTATACAGTGTGAACAATACAAACTTACAAAGCGTAAAACGGCTTACCGTACCATTCATTTCATTACAGGAAATTCCATTTTTCTCTGCAAAGTAATAGACTGAGATAATGAGCAACATCGGAAAATAAACGTAGTTATTAATAGTACTAGAGAGTTTTTGTTTAGTCTTTTAGAGCAATGCTGTTGGAGCTCCAATGCTAAACAGGCACGCCGTATTGAGCGTGGCCGCTGAATACATTCAAGATTACTCCTCGCAGCATTGAAATGGAAAGACTGTTTAATTTTACGCATCAGATACCGTGAATTCGTTACGGTCCGTCGGCTTCGATACCTGTTAATCAATGCTGGTCCGAACGACATTCTGCCGGTGCGATTCCGTGACGGGAGGAACATTCGCGTGGAGACGTGTACATCAGATACGAAAGGGAGTTTTACCGGAAGCTTTGGATGTGATGGAGAACATAATTTTATTCCAAAATGTATTTTTCATTCAGGAGGGAAAATGTAATTACTCTTTACAAATAAAATCTGTGAGCTACAACCAACAGTTTTCTATCTCAGTGAATAAACTAAACTAGCTGTACCCTATTGTATCATATACATCATCATTTGCTTTCAGTGCACCATTTATTTTCATAAACGTATCTTCCCACTTGGATGCAGCATGTGCTTCAAGAAAGCTGTTTATCACAGAGTCACCAGGTGTTCTAGGAATAAAGTTAACTCACCTCAATAATCCAATCAGTGAGGCAGAAGTTGTGACTGTACTTGCCGCAGTGTAATGAAATACTTCAACTCAAATGCGTCACGCTTTTTAGGGATCCTGCTGTGACTCCAAATAAGTACGCTCAATTAATAGTTTCATTAATTAACATTAAACAGCTGTTTGTCAAATTTTAAGTTGGCTAGCGTTTACTGTCAGCTGATTGGCTACCACCAATGATAACGAACCGCCAACTGCAGCATGCAACGAAAATCCGCCAGCACCAGAAGTGCACTTGGACCCAAATTGTTTTCTCTCCGACAGACAGTTAAATTTCTTCTTTGGTAACTACTTCGATTTACTATCGACAAATAAATATGCTCATAACTGATTATCATAGCCTCCACTTGCTCTGTGTAGCTGAAGTCTATTTTCAGACGTTAGGCTAGCTTTATATACCTGCTATGAATATATGTTTTAGTTTGCACTGTAGTTTCTACTACAGTTCAACAGCTGTTTTGCGATATCCGATTCCTTTTCTTTTCAAGAAAGGTTTCTCTCATTTATATGTTGTAAGTAGGCTGTTTAGGTTTTCTTATTGGTAACGCCACATAGCGCTCTGTATGAAAAATCACTGGTTGTGCTGTGCGCAGTTTGTGGCTAGTTTGCATTGTTGTCTGTGTTGGGCAGATGGATGTTAACGGCGCGTAGCGTTGCGCAGTTGGAGGCGAGCCGCCAGCAGTCGTGGATGTGGGGAGAGAAATGGCGGAGTTTTGAAATTTTTAAGACTGGATGTCATGAACTGCTATATATATTATGACTTTTGAACGCTAGTAAGCTGGCAGTAGTGGCGCTCGCTGTATTGCAGTAGTTCGAGTAACGAAGATTTTTGGTGAGGTAAGTCATTTGTGAAAGGTATAGGTTAATGTTAGTCAGGGACATTCTTTTGCAGGCATTTTGAAAATCAGATTGCGTTGCGCTAAAAATATTGTGTCTCAGTTTAAGCACAGTCTTTTATAATTTTTCTAAGCGGACGTTTCATAAAGTGACTGTTCATAGTGTTTCCAATTCGACCTACTTTTCCTCATAGTCATAAATACTCGTATTCAAAAGTAACTATTTTGTTTATGTTTCAAAATACTGTCAATGACATGAAGCTATAGTCATAATTTTATTTACATTCTTCATTGCTCGCTCACTAAGTCTTTTGTATCGCAACTCCCTCTCTACCCACTGAGCGTCATAAGAAAATTCAACAGTGAAATAACTACAAGAGAAGGCAAATTACCCACGGTACTTTTCTTAAAGAAGAATAACGCAGTGTATAAAAGTGCTCTCAACAAAACAGACAACAGTGATTGCAATAATGCAACTCTATTTAAGAAATAAGGAGTTTTCTGAATAGCTTTGCTTTCAGGTACATGCAACGTAAAGAAAAAATGATTCTCCCTTTGACGCTGGCCTATGTTCGGAATGCTTACAACGACAGTGATATATCATAGTTTAAAGTATCGATCACGGATCATTGTAAAAGATAAAGTGTTTTTCTTATAGGACTGCCTGAATGCCGTCATTCCGTAAGAGGTTTGAAAGTATTCTCTTTTTTCAAATGGAACTATGTTGTGCACAACACTAAGTAATTAAAACTGTTTCTTCTGTTGTTTCTAAAACAACAGCGGTTGCTTTAATCCAAAGAAACATTCACGCAAATCGAATCTTCAGTCACAAGCGAGTTTATTTACAATGAATTTCACTGTTCATAAATGAGTATGAAGTTTTCCTTTTTATTATTTATTTGTCTCTGGGTGCACCAAACTGCCAGTACTGAGCAGCAGATATGTTGTTTTTATTTAAGGAATAAAACGAAAGTAAAATTACATGTGACTAACAGGGGCACTCGCATGAATATCCTCCTGTATTGTTAGGTAACTATTTTCTGGTTGCAAATTATAGTCTTTGTTGCGCTTTGTTAAAGCGCAACAACAACAAGAACATTCTTTTTCTGGTCACTCACTCTATTATTTGGTTCAACTGCATGACTTTGTACTAGTACGGAGCATAGCCCGAGGATTTGACGTAAATGTTTCATTGCAAATGCACGTTCATATATGATAGTAAATAAATAGTAACTATACATGTTTATTTCCTTTGTAATAAGTCCATCTCCGTAGCTGAACAGTCGACGTGTCTTACCATTAAGCTGATAGACCGGAAGGCAGTTGCTGGTACAGCCAAAGATACGGGATGCACTCGGCCTCGTAATGCCAGCTGAGGAGCCTCTTCAGCCCTAAGTAGCAGATTCGTCCCGCATCGGAAAGAAGCCATCGTCAGAGCATGAAAGGCAGCCGCTTTGCGTTTCATGATTCTCTGTGCCGCAATCCACATCCTTAGCTGAGTAGTCAGGGGGCCTGACTGCCATGCGTCGGGCCCTGGTTAGATTCTCGGTCCGGTCGGAGATTTTCTGCGTTCTGTGACTGGGTGTTGTGTTATCCTCATTATAATTTCACCATCATCGATCCACAAGTAACCGATGTGGCGTTTCTTGAAAAGAATTAACATTCGACGACTGAACTAGCCTAGGTGTGGTTTCGCGGCCGTCAGTGTCATACAGTCATTTCATTTGAGTCCCGGCACATGGTGTTTACTATGAAATATAGTATGAACAACTCACATGTCTGAGGATTCAAGAGCGTAGCTCGTAACTAATATTATAAGCTATAGCTAAATGATTTCAAAAGTTGTCCCAGGAGGAATGGTCACTGTTCAGGAATATGTTACGAAATATCTTCCGAAGTAAATACGTCTAGTAAATGCTGGTTCTAAAATGTATACCTTAAGAACTTTTACTTTCCTTATTTTGGGAGGAGATAGCAAGAAGCAAATCAAGAAAAAAACGTCTGATGAACATGGGCTCTAAAATGCATACCTTAAGAGCTACGAGCACTTGTTCAGTACATCTACATCTACATCTACATCTACATCTACATGACTACTCTGCAATTCACATTTAAGTGCTTGGCAGAGGGTTCATCGAACGACAATCATATAATCTCTCTACCAATCCACTCCCGAACAGCGCGCGGGAAAAACTAACACCTAAACCTTTCTGTTCAAGTTCTGATTTCTCTTATTTTATTTTGGTGATCATTCCTATTCATGTAAGGTGGGCTCAACAAAATATTTTCGCATTCGGAAGAGAAAGTAGGTGACTGAAATTTCGTAAACAGATCTCGCCGCGACGAAAAACGTATTTGTTTTAATTACTTCCATCCCAACTCGCGTATCATATCTGCCACACTCTCTCCCCTATTACGTGATAATACAAAAAGAGCTGCCCTTTTTTCCACCCTTTCAATGTCCTCTGTCAATCCCACCTGGTAAGGATCCCACACCGCGCAGCAATATTCTAACAGAGGACGAACGAGTGTAGTGTAAGCTGTCTCTTTAGTGGACTTGTTGCATCTTCTAAGTGTCCTGCCAATGAAACGCAACCTTTGGCTCGCCTTCCCCACAATATCATCTATGTGGTCTTTTCAACTGAAGTTGTTAGTAATTTTAACTCCCAGGTATTTAGTTGAATTGACAGCCTTGAGAATTGTACTATTTATCGAGTAATCGAATTCCAGCGGATTTCTTTTGGAACTCATGTGGATCACCTCACACTTTACGTTATTTAGCGTCAACTGCCACCTGCCACACCATACAGCAATCTTTTCTAAATCGCTTTGCAACTGATACTGGTCTTCGGATGACCTTACTAGACGCTAAATTACAGCATCATCTGCGAACAGTCTAAGAGAACTGCTCAGATTGTCACCTAGGTCATTTATATAGATCAGGAACAGTAGACGTCCCAGGACGCTTCCATGGGGAACACATGATATCACTTCAGTTTAACTCGATGATTTGCCGTCTACTACTACGAACTGCGACATCCCTGACGGGAAATTACGAATCCAGTCGCACAACTGACACGATACCCCATCGGCCCGTAGCTTTATTAGAAGTCGATTGTGAGGAACGGTGTCAAAAGCTTTCCGGAAATCTAGAAATACGGAATCAACTTGAGATCCTCTGTCAATAGCGGCCATTACTTCGTGCGAATAACGAGCTAGCTGCGTTGCACAAGAACGATGTTTTCTGGAACCATACTAATTACGTATCAATAGATCGTTCCCTTCGAGGTGATTCATAATGTTTGAATACGGTATATGCTCCAAAACCCTACTGCAAACCGACGTCAATGATATAGGTCTGTAGTTCGATGTATTACTCCTACTACCCTTCTTAAACACTGGTGCGACCTGCGCAATTTTCCAATTTGTAGGTACAGATCTATCGGTGAGCGAGCGGTTGTATATGATTGCTAAGTAGGAAGCTATTGTATCAGCGAAAACTGAAAGAAACCTAATCGGTATACAATCTGGACCTGAGGACTTGCCCGTATCAAGCGATTTGAGTTGCTTCGCAACCCGTCAGGTATCTACTTCTAAGGAACTCATGCTAGCAGCTGTTCGTGTTTCAAATTCTGGAATATTCCATTCGTCTTCCCTGGTGAAAGAATTTCGGAAAACTGCGTTCAATAACTCCGCTTTAGCGGCACAGTCGTCTGTAACAGTACCATCGGCACTGCACAGCGAAGGTATTGACTGCGTCTTGCCGCTTGTGTACTTTACATGCGACCAGAATTTCTTCGGATTTTCTACCAAATTTCGAGACAATGTTTCGTTGTGGAACCTATTAAAGGCATCTCGCATTGAAGTCCGTGCCACATTTAGCGTGTCTGTAAATTTTAGCCAATGTGTTTCACAGCAGCGAAGCGCTCATAGATCTTAATGTAAGCACTTCGCTACTGTGTGTAGTGTGCCGTTCTGACCAGCAGAAGGGTGAAGTATTCGCTGCTATGGTGCAGGGCTCCAATACATCTTTCTCTGAACCCTGTTCTTTCGAACCATATTTTTCTTTTTGGAATAGTATAGTACAGATGCTTGATAGTGGCGTAGTTTCAGTGCTATGCCCATGATTCTCGTGTATGAAGTCAAATGGGGGCGATTAGTGTTCTGGTTAACGTCGGGTGTCGATCCCCAGCTGATAACTTTGTCCACCATAGATCCCATATTAGTGAAAGAGTTTGTCAAATGTTTGTGTGACGCTTCTTTAGCCATTTTTTTGTTATGTGATGTTAAGAATGAATAAAGCTATTGTTATTTAGATCACAACTCCTCCCTGTGTTTTGATTAACGTTACCTTTGCCATATTTATTAAAGTCTTGATTACAAAAGAAAGTAGCAAGCATGGACGTCATTGACATTAATGCTACCAACTTCGGTCCTCGTACGGTAATTAGTTTCCCTGTTATAACGTGTTAAATAGGGAAAGTTTAGTTATAACCATCCGGTATAACAGGCAAGAGATGACGAAAGGGGGAGGATAGAAAGAAGCTATTGGTGGGCTAGCCGGCTTCTCAGTGATTGGCGGCAGTCTGCAAATCAGCGCTTGGTTTCTGGTGGTCTGGGTTTCTTCCCGTTGGGTGTGGGATTGCACTGACATTTCACAGCTCTTTAAGGGTGCTGCGTCTGTGCCTAGGGAGGCTTCTGCCCCGCGACCACTCGCGGTCCGTTGGACTGAAGTATCTGGCAGCCAGGATACTGGAAGTTTGTAGCCGTCGCATCTAATAAAAATAAATAAAAGATAAAATGGTTCAAATGGCTGAGCACTATGAGACTTAATATCTGAGGTCATCAGTCCACTATCACTTAGAAATACTTAAACCTAACTAACCTAAGGACGTCACACACATTCACGCCCCAGGCAGGATTCGAACCTGCTGCCGACCGGAGTGGCCAAGCGGTTCTAGACGCTACAGTCTGGAACCGCGCTACTGCTACGGTCACAGGTTCGAATCCTGCCTCGGGCAAGGATGTGTGTGATGTCCTTGGGTTAGTTAGCTTTAAGTAGTTCCAAGTTCTAGGGACTGATGACCTCAGAAGTTAAGTCCCATAGTGCTCAGAGCCATTTGAACCATTTGTTCGAACCAACGACCATAGTGGTCGCGCGGTACCAGACTGAAACACCTAGAACCGCGCGGCCACTGCGGCCGGCTCCCCTCTAATCACGGTGTCAAGCTGCTTAATAATTACAATAGCCTGTCGAATTTTTCCTTGGCGCCTCAGAGGCTCTTTCGCCAAAACACAAAATAAGCTGCCCACAGTGATCGTGTTGGTCTGCTGTCGTAAATTTATTAATCTTTGCTTATCGCACGTAGCATTCATGTGCTGCTTCTTATGCGTTTACTGGCCTCTCCTATGTAGGTAGCCCCGCACTCACAACGTAGTTCACATACTCCTGCAGTATTTAGTTTGTTGACTGCATCCTCGATGGAAACTATAATGTTTCGGATCCTGTGGCTGCTGTGGAATATAGGCTTGAAATCTCTGCGGAGGAGGACGCTGTCGTCCTTCACATATACTTTGTGAGTTCTGACCCTACATAGCTGGGACAGGAACGCTATGTGCGATTAGCTAAGCATAATAAATCGATGATAACGGAACACCCCGTGACTGTGTTCCAGGAAGCCCGTGTGCTGGCGAAAGCCTCGTGGAGACCGAAAAAAATTCGAGAGACGATTGAAATTATTAATCAGCCTGGTGGTATCAACATAGAGGACCACTGCATGTGGTCACGGGGCAAAAGCCTCACCGGGCAAGGACGCGACAGCCTAAATAAACAGCTGCAGGGGAACTGTAATTGCATTTCCGCGCACACCTGGAGGAAAACATCACCACCAGAAGCCAAGCGCTGATTTGCTGGCTGCCGCCAATCAGTGACAGGCCGGGCAGCCTACAAATAGTTTTTTCCTACTGTGATATTCCTGGCCACCAATATTTTATTTTACTAAAAGCTCGCCTTGGTGCAGCTTGATACACGTGAAGTAGCATATGGTACAAAAGTGGAGTGAGGTAGACGCTACGGGTGGTACAGAATCTACCAGTCCCGTGGGAGAGTCCGCCAAGTGTACTGAACTTGCTTCTGATTGGTCGGCACATTCGGGTGTTAGGCGTCAAAACGCCTAACGTCTCTTATTAATTATATAATTTTCATTGTATTTAACCCATTGTTTAGTATGACATTCTCTCTTGGTTACCCTACGAGTGTATCGCTTTTGTTTCCGAAATTTCACTAGTTTTGAGAAACATAAGAGTAACGATATTGCAACCGAAGTGCTTCGGACATCTGGTCGCCGCGCGGGATTAGCCGAGCGGTCTGGGACGCTGCAGTCGTGGACTGTGCGGCTGGCCCCGGCGGAGCTTCGAGTCCTCTCTCGGGCATGGGTGTGTGTGTAAGCTTAGGGACTAATGACCACGGCAGTCACGTCCCATAAGATTTCCCACACATTTTAACATTGGAACACAAAGTCGCTTTGGCGCGCATGGGAGACGAAGTACTTCGGATGCGGTAGTCCCTCTTGTTTCGGGCATTCTAGAGGGACGGACGTGTCGTACTCTACATCTGAGGTTGTCAGAAAAGTTACCGCACAATTGAGGAAGCTACGAGGAGTGTTGCAAAAGACAGTGTAAAATGTGTGAATATTTAAATAATAACCATACAGGATACGCTAATGAGAAGTGTCGCCTACTACCATTGTCATTGTTGATACTACCCTGGGCAAGTGTCATCCTATAAAAACCAGTCACTAGTTCATGATGGCAGCATAGCAACCTCCACTGGAGAAGATCCCACGACCGACGAACTGTCTTCTACTTTGGGGACACAACTTTAGAAGACGACAGGTAGGTGGAAAGAACGGTTAGAGACTCTTATTCAATCTCTCCAGCTTCCAGATCTGACTTCGAAAGGACGCATAATTTATACTACCCGCCCCATTCCGTCATGCCTAGCCAATTACATTCTATGCTCAATAAAGCTTCAAAACATGACGCATTTGACACCGATCGTCTGCAACAATCAGAGGCACATTTCTTCCACTAGAACCAGTATTGCTGTGACGAAGGCCGCTGTAATACGGTCGAAAAGTCGGTTTTCAGTTTATAAGCAAAGTATTTTTACACTATGACGCGGAACAACACCCAGGTGAGTTTTAATCATCAAAAACCAGATTCTCATGAGGTGCCATAGTAAAACTTCGCAATGTATCTCGAGTTTTCCTTGGTGACGTCTGGTGAGTACTACACTACTGGCCATTAAAATTGCTACACCAAGAAGAAATGCAGATGATAAACGAGTATTCATTGAACAAATATATTATACTAGAACTGACATGCGATTACATTTTCACGCAATTTGGGTGCACAGATGCTGAGAAATCAGTACGCAGAACAACCACGTCTGGCCGTAATAACGGCCTTGGTACGCCTGCCATTGAGTCAAACAGAGCTTGGATGGCGTGTACAGGTGCAACTGCCCATGTAGCTTCAACACGATACCACAGTTATTCAAGAGTAGTGACTGGCATATTGTGACGAGCCAGTTGCTCGGCCACCATTGACCAGATGTTTTCAATTGATGAGAGATCTGGAGAATGTGATGGCCAGGGCAGCAGTCGAAGATTTTCTGTATCCAGAAAGGCCCGTACAGGACCTCGAACATGCGGTCGTGCATTATCTTGCTGAAATGTAGGGTTTCGCGGGGATCGAATGAAGGGTAGAGCCACGGGTCGTAACACATCTGAAATATAACGTCCACTGTTCAAAGTGCCGTCAATGCGAACAAGAGGTGACCAAGACGTGTAACCAATAGTACCCCATACCATCACACCAGGTGATACGCTAATATGGCGATGATGTATACACGCTTCCAATGTGCGTTGAAGGCGATGTCGCCAAACACGGCTGCGACCATCATGATGCTGTAAACAGAAGCTGGAGTCATCCGAAAAAATGACGTTTTGCCATTATTGCACCCAGGTTCGTCGAGCACACCTTCGCAGGCGCTCCTGTCTGTGATGCAGCGTCAACAGCAGCCACGGTCCCCGAGCTGATAGTCCATGCTGCTGCAAACGTGGTCGAACTGTTCGTGCAGATGGTTGTTGTCTTGCCTACGTCCCCATCTGTTGACTCAGGGATCGAGACGTGGCTACACGATCCGTTACAGCCATGCGGATAAGATGCCTGTCATCTCGACTGCTAGTGATACAAGGCCGCTGGGATCCAGCACTGCGTTCCGTATTACCCTCCTGAACATACCGATTCCATATTCTGCTAACCGTTACTGGAGCTCGACAAACGCAAGCAGCAGTGTAGCAATACAATAAACCGCAATCGCGATAGGCTACAATCCGACCTTTATGAAAGTCGGAAAAGTTGTTGATACGCATTTCTCCTCCTTACACGAGGCATCACAACAACGTTTCACCAGGCAATGCCGGTCAACTGCTGTTTGTGTACGAGAAATCGGTTGGAAACTTTCCTCACGTCAACACGTTTTAGGTGTCGCCACCGACGCCAACCTTGTGTGAATGCTCTGAAAAGCTAATCATTTGCATATCACAGCATGTTCTTCCTGTCGGTTAAATTTCGCGTGTGTAGCACGTCATCTTCGCGGTGTAGCAATTTTAACGGCCAGTAGTGTATAAGCATGTGCCGGGATGTCCACAGTGAGGGTAGCGAGGTGCACGGTGAGGGCAAATGCACCGTGTGCACGCACAACTCGAGTAGGGAAGTCCTGGCGACAAACATCGTCCGTGTCACGTGTTAGCGTGGAAAGTGGGCCAATGTTGGTAGTTCAGCCTGTAGCGTCGGCGCCAGCTGACATACCTAGCAGCTGCTGCGACTTGTCCCGGCACGGCCATAGTAGTGCGTACTCTGCGGGTTCTTCGTGGGATGGGACCGGACCGGCGGCCGTTGGAGGCCAGGGTGAGCGAGGCCGTGGCGGGGGTGTCAGCGGCTGCGCCGCGAGGGTAGTTTGTGCCGGCAATCTGGCACCCCTGCTGCGGCGGTGGCGGCGACTACTAAGTCCTCGCGTTAATAATGCATGATGCCCGCCAGCAGCGCACCGCACAGATTGGCTTCCCGCGCCTCTGCCCGCGGCGGCTGACACACACACACACACACACACACACACGCATATATACACATTCACACACACGCACACGCACGCATCTGTCGAGGGTGTTAACAAAACATCACCACACGCTGCACTTGTCACCAGTCAGACTGTCTATTGGGCATGGTAATTAGGTGGGGGATCCCTGGAGACACGCAAAACTCTACGATACTGTCGGGAATGTCGAAGCAACGGCAGGGGTAAACATTTTAGCGAACAGTTGTGCCTTCAAGAGACAGGGAGGGAAACAGTGAACTCTACTGTTCGGTCCAAACATAAATAAACGACGCCTTAATCGCTTGGACCTTGAAATATAATTGCCTCAGTTATGATTTAATGCTGTGTTTGATCCGGACGAATAGTACTCGATAAATGAGTATTTCATTCTATAAAAAGCTAATCACTTCGAAATTTTGCCTGCTGTGCTGTCGGATGGCATTTTCTGATGATAATGAGAGGTTTTTTGTTTACTAACAAATTATTTTTCATAAAAGCACAAGCTAATACATTAAAATAAGAAATACGTAAGTATGGGGTACTGAACTGTTAATTTTTTGTGTAGCATAAACTGGCAAAGTTTGTAGAAAGTTAAGATTTTTTTGCTAAACAATACGGCTGATTATATAGAAGCCCAATAATAGTCGACAAAAATTAATGTGAAATCAAAATAGCCGACCGGAATAGCCGATCGGTTCTAGGCGTTACAGTCTGGAACAGCGCGACCGCTATGGTCGCAGATTCGAATCCTGCCTCGGACATGGATGTGTGTGATGTCCTTAGGTTAGTCAGGTTTAAGAAGTTCTAAGTTCTAGGGGACTGATGACCTCAGCAGTTAAGTCCCATAGTGCTCAGAGCCATTTTTTTAAAATCAAAATACGAAATTAATGTAGAAAAGAATAATTTTCAGCAGAGGGAGAAAAGTTTTACAAAATATATTGGTGTTACTAATTTTAAACTGATATTTCAAATGCTGTGTCATATGAAAACTACTGGGTGGCACACGAAAAAGCGGACCCGAGAACAAACCGCTTGCTAATTACGCACGAACTGTTGCCCACCACGGGCAGATAGAACAACAAACAGATAAACATGTAATAATTAGACAGTAAAGAAATAACAGATGAGCTAATGGAAAGACCTATATTAACTGAATTGATGACAACAGGTGGGCGACAATGAGCAGTCTATTACTCGGTGATGGTTTTTCATGCGCCACCCTGTATCATCGTAAATATCGCTCACGGATTAGTCCTTAGGCCTGTTACGACTGCCGAATGCTGCCCACAAGGCAGGACGAGGTGCGATCTATGATCGTGGGGCATGTGATCAGAACGTCGTCAAAGCCTTCAGCCATTATTCACAGGAGATGCATTCCGGTGATGTTGCTGCTTCTTTATTCAAGCAGATCCCTATTTGGCCTCTCGAGGCTGAGCAGACGCCGTTACAGACCTCTCTAACCCAGAAAACGACTGAAGAGGTACCGGGAACCGAACCCAGACCTTCCACACTAAATCGAGGAACGCTAACCTTATTTTACAATTTTGTAAACTATCTCTTTTATTGTACTAAAATACAGTGAACTAAAACGTTGTGCAAAACTTAACCACTAGCAACAAATCTTCAAATTACTGCATTAACACACATGAATGCATATGCAGGGCCTCCAAGGCCTTACAATTTTCCTCTTTTCATATAATCATTTTTTGGAGTTAAATTTATTCTGTCAAATTTATTGTCATATTGAAAGATTCCTATGATACAGTAACAGGATCTGGTGGGCCTGATTAACATTTTATTAATTTAAAAAAAACTCTAAGAATGAATTTTTATTAGTTACATCCATTTACATACAACATATAGAAATAATTTTATTAATTCACTTACAAGCTGCAGTTTACATTTTATAACATTTATTACAACCAATTTCTTTAATTAAAACATACTCATTATTCACAATATTATGTATATAGGCAAATTTTGACAAAAAGTTATTATTCATTGTTCACATGAAATCGCATTTTTCTTAGTTTTCAACATGTTACAGACAAGAAGCACAAAGAACGCCATTATGTTCCTCACAAATGTTGATTTTTACACTTAATGCATGTCATAGCACTTTTCCCGTGTTTATTATATGGGCAATAATTGCATCTTCTTCTGTTTCCCGAAACAGGTAGTTGGTTCGGCAATATGACATCTTTTTTTATACCACATCTTTGCAAGGCATCAACGATTTTCTTTGGAAGATTAGGGATCTGAATACAAAGTTCCATTAGTGGTCTTACCATTTCCTCTGCTAAATCTCTTACGAATAAATGCCTTTTATCACTTCTTTCACTGTGGTATGTCAGATGTAGGGCGGAAAATAAAATTTCATTGTTCATTGCTGCGGTATCCATCATATTCATCCATAATGCAAATGGCCATCTTCTTGTTTGTCTCTTACAAGTGTAATAACGAATTTTCTGGTCCATTTAATCTACTCCATCCTTTGTAGAGTTATAGAACTTTATTATATCTGGTTTCTTTTTTGCATGAGTTTCATTAATGTTTCTGTCGTGATGCTTTGTGCTAATGAGAACTACAGACTTCTTCTATTTGGGAACATAACTCACCATTGTAATGTCATCTCTAAATGCAAACAAAGAGGAATGAATCGCTCTTGAGGCAGATGTTTTCATTTTATTAGGAATTTCTGGTTTATTTTGTTTGATTGTTCCCACCACTGTAATTTGCTTCTGTAGCATCTCTTCTGCCAGCTGCGCACTAGTAAAGGAGTTGTCAACAGTAATATGTATTGATGATCCTTCAATGCTTTTAGCAAGATCTTTCACCTCATTCAATCCAAGATTTTTCTGAATAGGTTCATGGGGCTTCCTTCCCGTGTAAACAATTCCGTCTAAAGCATGTGCAGATGTAACATCACAGAACCAAAATATTTTTATGCCATACTTGGCTGGTTTAAAGGACGTATACTGGGTGAAGCTGCATCTTCCACGGAATGGGACTAGCTGTTCGTCAACTGTCAGCGAATCATTGGGAATCATTCCATTTCTACACTTGTCAAGAAATAGTTCCCATACATAGCGAAAAGCTGCAAGTTTGTCATCTGCAGATCGAGGTTCACGGGTACGCCTGTCATCAAATCTGATCATTCTCCTTATATCCTCGAATCTATTTACTGACATGGTGGCCTTATATGTAGGATTTGCCTTTTCATCCAAGTATAATTCTCTAATAGGGACATCTCAACTCCTCTCAACACCAGAAAGCAGTAAAAGACCAAGAAAATCCTCCATTTCAGCAAGCGAAACGTTTTTCCACGTTTTACCACGTGAAGCAGCCACTCTTCTGCCTTCAATATTTGTGCAGATGTTGATTTCCTCTAGTATTTCCTTGGAGATGAAATAGTCCCAGGCATCCTTAGGTTTACAGGTTTTCAAACCACAGGCTGGATCAGGTGCCTTATATACGATTTGTGGACAGACGTACGGAAAGTTGCAGGAGGATCTAATTTCCAAATCATCGATTCCGACTAATGTATGTGTGGTCTTTTATACCTTTTTGTGGTGGTTCTTCATTTTCAGACTCTGATGAAGTAATAGTATCGGAAGCACTGTCGTCTGCCTCAATATTCACATTTGTAGGTTCATTGGCTGATTCTTCACTACTTGCATTTTCAAAAATATTTCCTTCCTCGCAAGATTCATCAACTTCAAACCACTGAGCCACAACACTTTCAAAATTAGCTGCATTTGAACGTTCTGACTCTCTTGCTTTGCGTGTCGAAGTCGTAGCAAAAGGCGTGTCTCTTAAACAGCAGCTTGTGCACCACTAAACAATACTCGTAACAATAACGTCCTTGCAGCAAGAAACAAACTACAGGAACAATGAGGCTGACAAGAGCAGCACAGGACAACATTACTATTCAATAATAAAACATTTGATAGCAAAAAGATCAATAATACATCGACATCGCCAATATTTGAAAGTAGTGTGTATTATTTTTTAGTTATACTATTACTACTACAGCTACTGCTGCTGATGGCACTCCTGTTGCTGGAAATACCACTACAGTTACTGTTGAATTAATAACTGCTCCCAAACAAATCTTGAAGACAATATAGGCTAAAGAACATTTATAAATGTGTGAGGGCTTCGGAAGCCCTGCTTGTGCATTCATGGTGTGTGGGTAAACGTACTGAATTATACAAAAAACTTAAAAAGGTATCTCGTTCAGGCTTGATAAGAGGAATGTCACAGTGTTAGTGAAAGAGAGCTGGAAAGCAGTTTGAAATCAAACAATAAATTACAGAATTTAAAAAAAAAATGATGAGATACAAGGGCCTCCGAGGCCCTGTACATCAAGGAATCAATTTTTAAAAAAGGACATTATCAGTCAATATTCGTATCCACAGAATATATTGATTTTAGCTTTTTGCAGAAACATTTTCACTGTGCTCTGTGGGTGTATCTCTTGAGGTGTTGTTAAATGTAAATTAAAGAACAGAACGGCAACAATTGTCACTGAATATTTGTTACAGGAAATGTTTTTTTCTTTATTGCTATTGTTATCATATCATCATTTTTTCAAAAACACCTTTAACCATATTTCAATACTTTTTTTGGTGTAATTAATTGGTAATTTACCTGATTCGTACTTCATGTACATGTAGGATTTCATTGTATTGGAAGTTCCCGGATTATTAATGACGTAGCTCACTTACTTTCCCATTAATCAATACAAAGCATTGTTTTTTAACATCGGTGAAGTATCGAGCCTGTGATCTGCAGAGTATTGTTGGTACACAACTGTCTGTTTTATGGTGGTTGTCAAAAAAACAAAAAAAAAAAAAAACAAAAATCAAATGCGTGTGGATTCCTAATGCAGCAAACTGCTGAGGTTATCGGTCACTAGACTTACACACTACTTAAACTAACTTATGCTACTTACAACACACACACCCATGCCTCGGGGATGACTCGAACCTCCGGCGTCAGGTACCGCGCAATCCGTGCCAGGGGGCCTCAAACCACGCGGCCAAATTTATGATTGTCTGGACATGGACAAATAAGGCAAGAGTATCACAACACAAGTGTCTGATTTGTAAAATAAACCCGTGGACCAATAAAGTGATACAAGCGCAAATGTTTTAAAACTCGATTCTGCTATAGAGAGATGTACGTCAAACAATGCAGGCAGTGAAACTAAGTTTTCGCAACTGCAATGAATCAAAACCAGCGAGCAAAATATTATCGAGTTTCGCTGGAATGTTGTATGTTTTGATTATTGTTAGTAACAGGGAGGAACATTTCAATTGTCAGCGTGAAACTAAATCATGTGATACGCGATGAGGATTTGTAGCAAACAAACATAGTCGTTTTCAATTTTTATTCCAAATTATCTACAAAGAGTACGATATTACATGAATAAATGCAGCAACAAATGGCAGCAAAAGTACCTTAACAGCCTTAACAACAGCATATTAATTAAATTCAATTTGGATAAGTAACTTATAGCAAATGAGAAAACAATAACAAAAGTAAGAAAGAAATATTTAGGATACGATGCATATGGCTGCAATAGGGGTGTAGCAGCCTTTACAGTAGTTGAAGGTGTGATAGCCTGGATGATTGACTGATCTTGTTTTGTTACATTAACTACACTCCTGGAAACTGAAATAAGAACACCGTGAATTCATTGTCCCAGGAAGGGGAAACTTTATTGACACATTCCTGGGTTCAGATACATCACATGATCACACTGACAGAACCACAGGCACATAGACACAGGCAACAGAGCATGCACAATGTCGGCACTAATACAGTGTATATCCACCTTTCGCAGCAATGCAGGCTGCTATTCTCCCATGGAGACGATCGTAGAGATGCTGGATGTAGTCCTGTGGAACGGCTTGCCATGCCATTTCCACCTGGCGCCTCAGTTGGAGCAGCGTTCGTGCTGGACGTGCAGACCGCGTGAGACGACGCTTCATCCAGTCCCAAACATACTCAATGGGGGACAGATCCGGAGATGTTGCTCGCCAGGGTAGTTGACTTACACCTTCTAGAGCACGTTGGGTGGATCGGCATACATGCTGACGTGCATTGTCCTGTTGGAACAGCAAGTTCCCTTGCCGGTCTAGGAATGGTAGAACGATGGGTTCGATGACGGTTTGGATGTACCGTGCACTATTCAGTGTCCCCTCGACGATCACCAGAGGTGTACGGCCAGTGTAGGAGATCGCTCCCCACACCATGATGCCGGGTGTTGGCCCTGTGTGCCTCGGTCGTATGCAGTCCTGATTGTGGCGCTCACCTGCACGGCGCCAAACACGCATACGACCATCATTGTCACCAAGGCAGAAGCGACTCTCATCGCTGAAGACGACACGTCTCCATTCGTCCCTTCATTCACGCCTGTCGCGACACCACTGGAGGCGGGCTGCACGATGTTGGGGCGTGAGCGGAAGACGGCCTAACGGTGTGCGGGACCGTAGCCCAGCTTCATGGAGACGGTTGCGAATGGTCCTCGCCGATACCCCAGGAGCAACAGTGTCCCTAATTTGCTAGGAAGTGGCGGTGCGGTCCCCTACGGCACTGCGTAGGATCCTACGGTCTTGGCGTGCATCCGTGCGTCGCTGCGGTCCGGTCCCAGGTCGACGGGCACGTGCACCTTCCGCCGACCACTGGCGACAACATCGATGTACTGTGGGGACCTTACGCCCCACGCGTTGAGCAATTCGGCGGTACGTCCACCCGGCCTCCCGCATGCCCACTATACGCCCTCCCTCAAAGTCCGTCATCTGCACATACGGTTCACGTCCACGGTGTCGCGGCATGCTACCCCGTGTTAAAGACTGCGATGGAGCTCCGTATGCCACGGCAAACTGGCTGACACTGACGGCGGCGGTGCACAAATGCTGCGCAGCTAGCGCCATTCGACGGCCAACACCGAGGTTCCTGGTGTGTCCGCTGTGCCGTGCGTGTGATCATTGCTTGTACAGCCCTCTCGCAGTGTCCGTAGCAAGTATGGTGGGTTTGACACACCGGTGTCAATGTGTTCTTTTTTCCATTTCCAGGATTGTAGTATGGCCTTGTTATTTAAGCACTGAAACACGGTTAACAGCAAGGGAAACTGCAACCTTTATATTCCACGTTCACAAGAAGCTCCTATACAAATTATGTGGACGCTTGTATCAAACCAATCATAAGAAAGATGACTACAATAACGGTATCCAGTACATCAAATGTAGAGAATTTTCAGTTGGTAAATGGTACTATTATATGAGTATTCATTCGAAACGAAAATGATCAAGAAACAACACTGCTTCAATTCTAGAAAACATTGTCGGTTCGAACAGTCATGTGTTGGAGACAAACTTTGGTAACAAAAGAGGACATACTGAAAATACAAAGTGACGAAATGAAGTTGTTCAGTGCTATGATAAAATACACAAGGCGAAATCGTAGACAAAATACAGAAATAATACCAGGATTACGACTAAGGTACAAGAATACAGAACTGTGTCAGTGCTGTGGGAGTGAGATATTACCAAACCTGAAAAGTAAATACAAAATGTCAGGTCGTAGAAGCAGTGGAAAACCAAAAACAAGATGGATGAGTTATACTAATTTCTGTAATCATGCGTAACAGGCCAAACATAATACATGTAACAGAAAAAGAGAACGAAATTCGTTTTGTTAATCTTTACCGGGTTCGTATTTTTTCACATCTGTTTCTGGAAAGCGTTTAATTTATTTACATACTACAAAACAACTTGGAGCCGTTGTAAAGTTTTGTAGGAAAATGAAACAATCAGTTGCTGCTAAGTTTCTTCGCGAAATAGGGGAGAGAGTGTCATTGAAATGATACAGAATTTGGGGTGGACATCGTTCAAACAAAGGCGTTTTTCGTTGCGGCGGAATCTTCTCACGAAATTACAATCACCATCTTTTTCCTCCGAATATGAAAATATTTTGTTAACACTGACCTGCATAGGGAGAAACGATCACCATGATAAAATAAGGCAAATCAGAGCTCGTACGGAAAGAAATAGGTCTTCGTTCTTTCCGTGCACTATAGGAAATTGGAGTAATAGATAAATGTGAAGATGGTTCGATGAACCGTCTGCCAGGCACTTAAATGTGATTTGCAGAGAAGCCATGTAGATGTAGATGTAGAAGAAGGTACCTGCTACGTTACTTATTTTAAATAGTAAAATAATAAAATAAAATAATTTTCTGTTGCATTTCTTTATTAAAATGTTCATCTTCGACGAAATTACTAAGGTACCCTATACCCACCTTAACTTTCATTCTGAAGATCATTGAACAGCTGTGTACTTGTCCAAATTCTATGCAGTCATAAAACGTCGTCGACCAGAAAGAATATTTTTATAGGACGTTTATGGTGCAAATTTTACGAGGTGAAATATTCCCAGAGAGATGCCCGCTGGAGTGTCTTCCTCTAGGCCACCGAGGACATTGCAGATGGTAACAATAGCCGAGTATCGTAGACTTAATGCCAAAACAGCTTGAAACGTATTCACCGAGCTCTGGCTATCAAATCAAATGTCGTCCGCTAGCATTTAACATTTTCGTCAATTTCTAACAAGTTCCTCAAAGGCAACCCGACAGATTTTAATTCATTAATGCCGCTGGCAAGGAAGCTGAAGTTGCGAAGGATATACTCAGAGCTTTTTTCGATTTTAGGTTCAGTGGAAGTATATTGCGCCTCTCGTACTGAAACTGAAGATTCTCTCGGAAATGAATCAATCACACACTTAACGGCTTAAAAATTTTCATCGCAAAACCCAACAACTTCATTCCGCGTACCGCACCACATTAGGCCATACGTAAGTGGCAACACTAGTTTCGGCAGCAGGGGTTATAAGATACGCGGGGTTATAAGATACGCTTTCGTGGTGTATGGAATTGTTTGATTTTATTATGGGTAGTTGCCGCCACTTCATCACCCACGCATTGCAGTTTTTGAACGACAATGTATTGGCTTAAATAAGGATAGAATACGCTAGCGTACGTTGTTTCGTCGACAGGTATCAATTTATGGTGATTACTTACGTAACACCACACACTTTCCAGAGGCTCCTGTAATAAAAATCTAAATATTTTTGATTAATTCTTGTTTGTTAGGAATATATAGCCAGCAATACATTGTCAGATATTCAGACATTTGAAGTTTGTACCATGATATGTTCGCAGCAGCCAAAGCAGAGCACATATTATGGAAAAATTCATTTGTGCCGTTTAGAGTGTTCTGCATCTGACCCGCCAGGGTAGCCTAGAGCACTAATGTGCTGCTACCTGGACTCGGGTAGGCGCACCGGTCCCAGATCGAATACGCCCGGCGGATTAACGACGAGGACCGGTGTGCTGGACTGCCTGGATGCGGTTTTAGGTGGTTTTCCACACCCCACTAGGTGAATGTCGGGCTAGACTCCAGGTCCCGCCTCAGTTACATGACTCGCAGACATTTGAAAACGTTTACACTATTTCATGGCTTACACTAGCCACAGAAAGCTGGGGTACAATAAACCCGTCGAAAGGGGTACAGGGTGGCTACATAAAGGGCATCCGGCTACCCTCTGACACTAACATCACCTAATCCATAGTAACAAGGCCGACCCCACGTGGAAGTGGGACAGAGGCCCAAAGAAAACGATGATGACCGAGTGTTTTGCATCTGCATCAGTAACTTCTGATTCTTAAACGACTGCACTGCTTTGTTCTCTGTGTGTCCATCACTATGGTATATGTTGCTAAATATGTTATTTCAGAGAGCACCCGATCAACTTTTTGAACGACCGACATAAACGATCTTTCCATCAGTAGTGAAAGGGTTGTCCATCATATATCAAGGTCTTGATTCAGATGAGAATTTTTATCTAACAGGAGGCATTATGAATACTTACACTCGTGAGCTCTTGCGAAGAACTATTTGATAGACTTTTCATGGTGCACGATCTCCATAGTTCAGAAGTTGTAGAAGACGCTAGTAGTCGGAAAATAGTGGGTCGCTAGTTTTTGTTCGTACTTCTGCCAATCTCGACAGTACACGAAGCCCTTATCTTCTCACGAAAATGAATACTACAATGTTACACAGAGTTTCTTTGTTGTACATGCCTTTTGTTTTGAGAAATGGAATTCAGAATCTCAAAATATTAAATAGAAGCACGTTCTTAATAATCCAACTCAAAATTGCAACCAACCACGTATTACTATACAAGAATCTGATTTTCCCTTCTTCAGTTTTTATGGTAGGTCGTTCTCATAATTTTTTTAATGGAGCCGTCTGCTGAGACCGTATAGACATGTGAATAATAACGAAAAAGGCAATAACATGTAATTGTACGGAGCATAAAGCTAAAATGACTTAAATACGTAACGATAAAATGAAAAATATTGACACTGGCAACATAATTAGTGAAGATCTATGCTTTTCGCGTGCGAAGGAGCAAAGGAAAAAATACGTAATTACATAAAAGACCGGGATACGACATGTAATCGTGTGAGATAGCGTCATTAGAAACTCTCAAAGTTTGAAAGAGGCCTCGCTGGGGGGTTTCCATCTGGTCCACTGGTCGAATCGTGGAATTTGATATTGCAGTGACTGTGTTGTTCAGAAGTACGATGCAATGTTCGTTCGGACTTGTATGCATGTCCGAAGAGACAGGCACAGTGGTAAATACAGCCGTTGTGGAATAAACGAAATGTATTCGCAATTTTCAATGTGGACAACCATAAGCTGTACAATGAGATGACGAAAATGAATATTCATGCAGAACCGGGACTTGAGAGCGGATTTTACGCTTATTGCGAGCTGTCGCCTTACCCTTAGGCTACTGGCGAATAAATACGATGTTGCTGTGCCTATGTTGTTCAGAAGTACCCTGCAGTGTTCCTTCGGTGATTCATCCGACAACACCGGGCAGGTGACATTCAGTTCAAATGTTCACCCATATACAGGAGCATACATAATGAATGTACGATTGCAGACTGATGACATAGGTAAGTTTATAGTATTACTTGAAAATACAGCTCTTCGGTTGCACAGGTAAAAAATTTTCAACTTTACCTAGGTGTCAATTGCTCTAAGGCAGCCTTCATCAGAAGTAAAAAATTTTTACATTACCTATAACAGAGTTTTGGAATAATATAAAAATTATTAAATAAACATATGTAACAAAATTACATCATAGCTAACTGCTACGGTACAGTAGACAAAGAAAGCATACTTACATGGAGTAAATAGTTATGAAATGGTTTAGAGCAACAATGCTCACGTTAAAGATAAAAATATATTTGTACATTACAAAGTTTTCCTAGGAATGCACAACTTGGTTAATACGCGCCGCTAAGGGTCGCGTGCGCGGCCGGCACTGTAAGCAGGCAGCATCAGACTGAGAGGCGCGCGAGCCGGCGATGTTAGCAAGGCGGCACCTTGTATCGCGCCGTCTAGTATTGAATGCTTCTAATTTACAGTGACAACAGCTGTCAGAAGCATTGGAACAAGGGTGCACGTAATGTGCTAATTACATTATGCCAGATAATATGTAACAGATCGAAAATTGAACAAAATATTATACTGTAAAACAGGGAGAGAGAGAACAATATTTAAGGCTACAGTACGAGAAGCATAATAGCAATATTTCGCGTTAAGTGATTTTAAGCAAGGGCCTTACACCATCAAAGAAATTTTTATCACGTAATTGTAATTGTTCATTGAGGATTACATGGTCGTTACGGGAAAAATGTTTGAAAATTTCCAATTGTTCAAGAATATCAAGTCTGAAGCCTTTCTTTTCCGTATGTGAGATACTAATATCATGAACATCTTTAGGTTTGTGTCCTGCGATAAGAAGGTGGTCAGCGAATGACGAATTATGTACGTTCGTACCTTTTTCCCGTAATAGATGCTCTTTATATCTAATCGAAAAAGCTCGTCCAGTCTGTCCTATATAATAAGCTGAGCAAGTGTCACAGGTGATTTTACAAACACCTGAGTTCTGCAGAGGCGACGGTCTTGGTTTTAAATTATGGATAAGATTATTTTTGAGAGAGTTCTGGTCAGAAAAAACTACACTCCTGGAAATTGAAATAAGAACACCGTGAATTCATTGTCCCAGGACAATTGACATATTCCTGGGGTCAGATACATCACATGATCACACTGACAGAACCACAGGCACATAGACAAAGGCAACAGAGCATGCACAATGTCGGCACTAGTACAGTGTATATCCACCTTTCGCAGCAATGCAGGCTGCTATTCTCCCATGGAGACGATCGTAGAGATGCTGGATGTAGTCCTGTGGAACGGCTTGCCATGCCATTTCCACCTGGCGCCTCAGTTGGACCAGCGTTCGTCCTGGACGTGCAGACCGCATGAGACGACGCTTCATCCAGTCCCAAACATGCTCAATGGGGGACAGATCCGAAGATCTTGCTGGCCAGGGTAGTTGACTTACACCTTCTAGAGCACGTTGGGTGGCACGGGATACAAGCAGACGTGCATTGTCCTGTTGGAACAGCAAGTTCCCTTGCAGGTCTAGGAATGGTAGAACGATGTGTTCGATGACGTTTTGGATGTACCGTTCACTATTCAGTGTCCCCTCGACGATCACCAGAGGTGTACGGCCTGTGTAGGAGATCGCTCCCCACACCATGATGCCGGGTGTTGGCCCTGTGTGCCTCGGTCGTATGCAGTCCTGATTGTGGCGCTCACCTGCACGGCGCCAAACACGCATACGACCATCATTGTCACCAAGGCAGAAGCGACTCTCATCGCTGAAGACGACACGTCTCCATTCGTCCCTCCATTCACGCCTGTCGCGACACCACTGGAGGCAGGCTGCACGATGTTGGGGCGTGAGCGGAAGATGGCCTAACGGTGTGCGGGACCGTAGCACAGCTTCATGGAGACGGTTGCGAATGGTCCTCGCCGATACCCCAGGAGCAACAGTGTCCCTAATTTGCTGGGAAGTGGCGGTGCGGTCCCCTACGGCACTGCGTAGGATCCTACGGTCTTGGCGTGCATCTGTGCGTCGCTGCGGTCCGGTCCCAGGTCGACGGGCACGTGCACCTTCCGCCGACCACTGGCGACAACATCGATGTACTGTGGAGACCTCACGCCCCACGTGTTGAGCAGTTCGGTGGTACGTCCACCCGGCCTCTCGCATGCCCACTATACGCCCTCGCTCAAAGTCCGTCAACTGCACATACGGTTCACGTCCACGCTGTCGCGGCATGCTACCAGTGTTAAAGACTGCGATGGAGCTCCGTATGCCACGGCAAACTGGCTGACACTGACGACGGCGGTGCACAAATGCTGCGCAGCTAGCGCCATTCGACGGTCAACACCGCGTTTCCTGGTGTGTCCGCTGTGCCGTGCGTGTGATCATTGCTTGTACAGCCCTCTCGCAGTGTCCGTAGCAAGTATGGTGGGTCTGACACACCGGTGTCAATGTGTTCTTTTTTCCATTTCTAGGAGTGTATGTTGCAGCCATATTTATTTTTAAGAAGACGTTACAATCTGTAGGTTATTGGCCTTACATACGGCAAAGAGAAGTATTTCTTCAAATCGCTAGGCTCATCAATAGTGGTCCCAAGCTTGGTAATTCTGTTATTGGTTTTCTGCCTGAAGACATCATCTACTATATTTGGTTCGTAACCATTATTAACTGCAATGGTTTTAATTAGATTCCATTCGGTTTTTAAATTTTCAGATGACAAAGGAGTAGAGATTGCTCTGTGAACAGCAGAGTGAAAAAATGCTTTTTTGTGAGATCGTGGGTGTGTGGAACAGGCTGGCACAATTTGGTCAGAAGAAGAATCCTTACGAAAAATATTGAAAGTGATTTTGTCATTCACTATTGTCATAGTTAAGTCTAAATAATTTAACTGACGGGAGTTGTTTTCAAGTTCACATGTGAAGGTTATTTTTTCGGGTAGTTTGTTAAAGATCTCGAGCAGGTGGTTAACGCCATCGTTCGTTCCGTTATAGACGATTAAAATGTCATCGACGTACCTAGAATATGAAACAATTCCTAACGTGGTAGTGGAAAATTTTTTGAAAAATGTCTCTTCTAGAGAGTTGATAAAAATGTCTGCTAGGATTGCCCAAAGCAAGAACATCAGGTTGTTGGTACAGCTGTCCATTGAATTCGAAATAATTGTACTTTGTTACGATCTGCATTAGGTTAATGAAATCATAATGAAATCAGCGATCTGTTCATCAGAGAGTTCTTTTTTGAACAAACGTAAGTTATTCTCTATGATATCTAAAGTCGTTAGTACAGGCACATTAGTACATAGGTTTTTAATATCAAATGAGAATATCTTTGTGTTTTCGTCGCAGTGTATGTCTTTTATTTTGTTGATAAGGCTCTGACTGTTAGCTATAGAGTAATTATTTCGAAAAACATAAGACCTTTTTAATTTATCATGAAGGAATTTTTCTAGATCGTGGTAAGCGCTGTTCATACTATTAGAAATAGGCCGAATAGGGTGATTTATTTTGTGGACCTTAAACTGGGACCGAAGCTGAGGCGGCTGGGGTTTCATGTTAATCAGCTGTTTTCTCTGGAATGGCTTAAGTAAGGAATTTGCATCATTGACCGCGGATCTAATTTCTTTTTGCAAAATTGGGGTAGCTCAGAAATATTGTTTTCCTGAAAAAGTTCTAAAGTTTTTGCTACATATTCATCTTTTGTAGCAATAATAATAGAATTACCTTTATCTGATTTTGTTATGAGAGCATCATTATCTCTAAGTTTAACATTAATAGAGTAGATTAATTTTTGTCATAATTGACATTTTCAGGGCGAACTACATGTCTACTAAGCAAATTACATACATCAGGAGCAATTCTGGTCTGTTGTGATCTTTCGATTTTTTACACTATCTAGACCAGTTTTAAGTTCAACAATGATATTTTCTGTAACATGCTGATCAGATAAGTTTGAAATTGTATTTTAAACCTTTTCTCAACAAAGAGATTTCATCTTTAGTAAAAATTAAGTCAGTTTTATTTAAAATCCTACTAAAAAAACTAGTGATCACTTTTTTGAAAATTGTCAGTGCACTGTGCCTTGTTTACAGGTAAAAGGCGAAGAAGGAAAGCACAACTTGATTCAATACTAGACGGCGCGACACAAGTTGCCGACTTGCTAACACCGACGGCGCGCGCGCCTCTCAGTCTGATGCTGCTTACAGTGACGGCCGCACACGCGACCCTTAGCGGCGCAGCTTAACCAAGTTGTGCATTCCTAGGAAAACTTTATAATGTACAAATATATTTTTATCTTTAACGTGAGCACTGTTGCTCTAAACCATTTCATAACTATTTACTCTATGTAAGTATGCTTTCTTTGTCTACTGTACCGTAGCAGTTAGCTACGATGTAATTTTGTTACATATGTTTATTTAATAATTTTTATATTATTCCAAAACTTTTTTATAGGTAATGTAAAATTTTTTTACTTCTGATGAAGGCTGCCTTACAGCAGTTGAAACCTAGATAAAGTTGAAAATTTTTTACCTGTGCACCCGAAGAGCTGTATTTTCAAGTAATATTATAAATTTCGTCTACGGTTGCTGCATTATCGGCCATGTTCAAAATTGTAACATAGGTAAGTTTGGGTCTGGCTATGACGTGTGCTCTTGTAGCTTAATGATAAGTGCTGCCTCGAACGGGAAGGTTGTTAGTTTATCTGCTCACCGCAACGTCACTGGACAAATTTTCCTCAGTCTTCTTTGTGTCTTCGTGTGTGTTGCATCGTTTATTTGCGCGTAGCGTTAGTTGCTGTGTGTGTCCGTTAGCAGCGGCGTAGTTCGCCATGAGTTCCAAGCATGTTCCAAGAAAAGGTCCAATCGGTTTTGTTTTAGATAACCCGTTCAGCGCAGCCCGGATCTTTGGGGAATCAAGATTGGCTCATTGACAAAATTCATGTAACATCTGATCACGAACATAGCAGATACGTTTCTTCTACGTCATGTTTCTGAAGTTCCCTTTAAGAATCGTGATGGTTCCACAAGGATGGTGCTTTTAGCGAAACTGGATTATATCAATGTTCGAGTGTCCAGTCTGCCGCCGGAATCTGACGACAGTTTAGGTTAGGAGGTGTTGCCTCCTTATGGTGATGAGAGGGGTGTACAACGTGAACGCCAGTCCACTCAACACCGGTTGCAACGTTACAGTCCATTCCGTTCAGTGGAGAGGGAAGTTAAACGTTACAATCCTCCCCGTCCGTAAGTCCGTGGTTACTGCACTCATATCATGTTTAGTGGGCAACAAGGAGCACGTTTTCTCTGCAGTGAAAGTGGGCGCCCGTGGTCGGTATTTGAATCGAAGTCCTCATTTGAACAGCGAGAAAATTGACGTTAGCTGATCTCATCTGCAATGTTCAGTAGACTGGTACCACGCCACGTCTTACAGTGATACAATGGAACAACCGAGGGATGCGCAGCTTACTGCTTCCAATTTTCCACCTTCACCCTCCCTGCACGGTCTAGAAATGGTTGTTTCCAAGCCGGCAGAGAGACATCGTACGTAGGATGGTGAGGAGTTTGATATTTCTACTACTCACCCATCCCTCCCTGAAGTAACTATGTCGGTTGTTGTATCTTGTGATGACTCCTACATCCCTGATGGGATCGATGGTGCGAAAACAGCTGCTGGGGTCTGTAGAGTTTCTCCTAGTATTCCTCCCGCAGTTCAGGGAGGGTGAGTAAGTTGTTGAGTCTTCTGATGTTCCAATGATTCAACAGCAGCAAACTGAGGCGTCCCTAAAATTATCTGTTCTCTTCATGACACCCATTCACGTGACGTCGGAACAATCGACTGTTGTTACTCCAGTGGGGGCGATTGATGGCTGTGAAATCCTACTTATCGTGGTGCCTGACCCCTCTCTTGTGCGTCGATATGAATTGCAAGGATCCCGTCCTATTGAGTGGCTCTCTGCGGCTCCTTGTTTCTAACCTACTCTGATTAATGTTCAAGAGCTGCCTGCGTAGCCAACTGCCGATGCTATATTGCCTCGTAGTCGTTATAAACAATGCGTCCAACCTGAGCGATAGGTGGCTCGTAAAAAGAAGAAACATACCGATTCCTGACTCGTCACTCAATTCGGAAAATGCTCTTGACACTCATTGATGACGAAATTCAGTTTGTCAGCACGTCGAATTACTTTTCTTGTTGTTAAAGTATGCAGGCTTATATGTTTCTTTCTTTGAATGTTAATAGAATGGAATCGCATCTGCGGTTCGCTTCGTTGCGTCAATGTATCTATGATGCCTTTGTGGATGTTGCATTCCTACAAAAACTACATTTTACTCGCTTTTCTCCCCCTGGTTTTTGCACTGTGTTTAATGTGGCTCTCGAGTATTCCACGGCCACTGCCTTGCTTTTAAGAGTAGGCATTCCCGTCGAACGGACTGAAATTCTTGATAAGTGGCACAAGAATGGATGTACTTTTTTTCACCTGACCTTGATTCTTCTTTATGCTCCGTCCGGTACGTGTCACGCTTTCGACCGTTCCCGATTTTATAAGGACGAGGTTGGTTGTTTGTTAAGCAAAAGTCTGAGGAAAGTTTTGATAAGTGGTGGTTTCAACTGTGTGTTACGTCCTGTAGATCAGTCTCCCAATTGCAATTTCTGTCGGGAACTGCAAGATTTAGTTCGTTCCTTGAACTGCAAGATTTTTGGGTCTGTAAATATCCGACTCTTGTCAAATACACCTATTTTACTGCTACTTGTAGCAGTAAGCTTCACAGATTTTATTTATTTAATAAGATGTGGTATAGGATTTTCGCTGTCGATGTCATCCCCGCCATCTTCACTGAATACTGTACAGTCACTGCTACTTAAAATCACACACGGCAGTCGATGAAATTATTTTGATCGCCCTGGATTCTGAATGTGGCGCACTTGGAGGATTACTCACTGGATGAGGCGACCCGGGTCCAACTGGTAAAGCCGAGATTCAGGCAAACGTTGATACGATTCTGCGCAGATAGAGTGCGGGAATTTCGGAAGGAGCAAGAATGTTACTACTCTCTCTTACGTGACATTTATGAAAGTGCGCATCAAGCTTCTCTACGGATTGCAGACGTCAGGTACACAGGATGGAAAGTTTACAGACCCATTTGAAATTTTAAAGTTGCGTGCTAATTTTAGCACCAGCAGATGTCCCCCTCTAAAATAATCGACTTTGGATTCTACACATTTTTTCGTGTGAAGCTAATATTTCGAGTCATTCTGGTTTGTCAACTTAAAATTTAAACCCTGTATAAAGGCGCAATTGTTACGGTTGAAGCAGCGTCAAACGGAAGAGTTGGAACTCATGTTGTGTGGTAGCGGATGAACTTACTTCTTTATATCTCATTCGACATCATACTCGTCGTCGACGTGTGTGTAGCACGTCTCTCAAGACAGAGGACGGAAATGTCATGACTGCAAAAATGATATTTAGGCATGCTCTACATCAGTTCTTTGTTGGGCTGTATAAGTACTCGTCCTGTCTGTACTTCATCCGATTTATTTGGTAAGGCTCTGGAACGAAGACTTACACCAGCTCATAAAGCTGTATTTTTAGCTGTTCAGCGTGACGATGTCTATAACCTTATTGTCAAATCGCCTTCCTGCAAGTCGCCGTGGTTGGATGGTCTGCCAAAGGACTTTTATGCGCGTTTTTGGCCTTTTTTGGGTACTACATTTACATTGCTTTTGAGCGAAGAATTGAAAGGTTTGTGCACGACTCGCCTAAAGAAGGCAAGATTGTGTTAATTTCCACAAATTCTGGTGAGGCAGCAACTGATAAATTTCTCTATATTACCTTATTTAATTTTGGTTATAAGACTGTGACGAGGGCGCTGAATAGCTGGCTGGCTGCGTTGCTGGGGAAAGTTGTTTGTGGTCATCAATGTTGCATTCCTGGTCATACTGTTCTGACCCCGGTAGCAGAATATCGTGATATCATATCGGTGAACGCTGTTACTTCTGTTCCTGGTGCTGTGTCTTTTTTAGATTTTGACGAGGCGTTCTATCGGGTCAAACATGGCTTCCTGTTGCAGGTATTGGAAGCCGTTGGGTTTACAACTGACTCGCGCAGTGTCTTGCATAATTTGTTTGCGGGTATCCAAGCCTCCGTGGCTTACACCCCTTATTACCAGCCGTAGGTATTTTCCTCGGGGAAGTCCGCTTTCAGTGTCTTTTTTTGTTTTGTTTTATCACATGAGCCTCTTCTTCGAAGACTCGTCCCTCGGTTACAAGGATGGACACCATTGATAGAAACGACCTCGGTGCGTGCATACGTGGATGATATGATGGTGTTATTCCGTTCTCCCACTGAGATTCAATAGTTCAAGGCTACTTTTGATGTGAAACTACCTCGCAGATTAAAACTGTGTGCTGGACCGAGACTCGATCTCCGGACCTTTGCCTTTCGCGAGCAAGTGCCCTAGCGTCTGAGCTGCCCAGGCACGACTCAGGCCCCGTCCTCACAGTATTACTTCTGCCGGTATCTGCCTTCCAAACTTCACAGAAGCTCTTCTGAGAATCTTGCAGAACTAGCACTCCTGGAAGAAAGGATACTGCGGAGACATGGCTTAGCCACAGCCTGGGGGATGTTCCCAGAATGAGATTTTCACTCTGCAGCGGAGTGTGCACTGAGAAGAGACGGGGCGTGAGCCGTGCTTGGGGAGCTCACACGGTACCAGCACGGTAGGCGCAGCACCGAATCCTTCCGAAACCAGATAGGTAAGCAGGTAACAGTACCGAATCCTCCCAAACTGACACAATGCGACAGAACATTGTGTGCGCTAATGACTTCAGCTGCCTGCAGCTGCTTCGTAGTTCACCAAGTGCCGACCCTCTGGCCAACCCCTAGCTACGACACTGCCATCCACGCACGGATTATGGTAAAACTGGTGTAACTCTGCTTCTAGGCTGCTTATAAATAAGAAATATGTACCAGATTTTACATTAGAACTGCAACAATATAAATGTCGAAACAGCACTCAACTTCGTGCATTACGTTTTGCATAATGCGAGTACAAACAGGAAAGCAGAAGAAACTATAAAAATATTTTTTGTCGTCTATTGCGCTTCTACAACCATTCAAATTAAATTTTCTTAACCATCTCCTATATTCAGACATCGGACACTTATCAATTTGTTGCATGTATAGATGTGCTAGAAATGTAACCATAATCCATAAAATGAAGACCGAGAAAGAATGTGTGTTGCGAAATGATGATTTCCTATTTTAATAAATTAATTATGTAGAAATCAAGGCTATTAATGATTCCAGTTTCTAAAAATAAATATCTAAAAAAGATAAAGATAAAACTTTTAAAAATACAATACCCGCGAAATTTTTTTAAATCTTCTACTGTAACTTTATATGCTTTCCTTTGGCTGCTTGGAGTATTCATAACGTTTAGAGCTGCTACCTGCTTCAGACGGAAGGATTCGGTCCCACCGTTTTTCCTACCCTTGCGGACTTGGGAGGATTCGGTACCATTTTTCTGATCGAGGGAGTATTCGGGGCTGCGCCCGGCACGGTAGCTCAGCGTGTTCGATCAGAGGGTTACCTGCCTCTGTAATAAAAAAACGGTGTAAATGGCTCGACGTTTAACTTGAACAGGTGTCATAGGATGTCCATCCCGAACCAATGCAACGAACAATAATGAACAAAATGATATCAACAAAAAAAAAAAAAAGAAGAGCACTTGCCCGCGAAAGGCAAAGGTCCCGAGTTGGAGTCTCCGGCACACAGCTTTAATCTGGCAGAAAGTTTCATATCAGAGCACACTCCACTGCAGAGTGAAAATTTAATTCTGGATACTTTGGATGTGTTTTGTCTTGTATCTGGTGCCCTTATCAACGACGGAAAATATCGATTGATGAAATTAAGTGGTGCTGTCATTTTGAGGGCGATAGACTTAAATCTCTGGGAGTCACAAATGACCTTTCTCACTCCAAATTGCTACATTTAATTGGAAGTCGGATACGGAGAAGATACACGAAGAAATCCTGGAACATGACTATTGTTTCCGTAATCTGCTTCGGAAAGTTTTGTTTCTGGATACCTACAACTTGTGCAAAGCATAATACATTGCCCTGATTTTTTCCCTTCCCGTGATGGCTACGAAATATGTCTAGTCGTTTTTATGGAAGTATCACGTATTAGGATACGACGTTGTCGAGCATGCGCGTTATCTCCAGGGTTTGGAACATTCCGATATTCAAAGGAAAGCATTTGCGTTATTTTCTGGGCACACCGTGCTGACTATTTTTCATGCAATCAGCACGTTCGTCTCGGTTATTTTACAGTCTGTGGCCGAGCAGTCTTGATCTGCCTGTCGATGTTGTTCGAGGGAATTTTCAGTCAAACCTTGTCCGTGAATTTTATTTAGCTCTCAGTTAATTGAGGGCTGATATTCTACGGAGGCAACATCTCACTACCACATTTCTATTAACGAGCGAGAGAGGGATTGATTGTACGCCACCGGTTTAGCGGGCATCACAGCGAACTTCAGAGAAGACGACGTGGTTTCTTCTTACGCTTCCTGCTTTACCAGTGGCTGTGGGGGCCTCGTTGTATTTTGTGTTACACAATCTGTTGACAACTAATGTGCATCTATTTCGTGTTGGAATTTGTGTCACGGATCAGTTAGTCGGTGCCCCGCCATAGTACGCTACTACCTGTCATAGTCAGGAAGCAAACTGGCACTAGCTTAAAAAGCAATTAGCGTTTCCAATTTGATCCATTGAGACTGTCTTTTCTGCTGACATCCTACCGCGTCCAGACTCCTACTTGCCGAGAGCAAAGCCATTTACTACTGTATTGTTGTTAGACCACTATCTTCATTACACAGTCGATGGAGGGGGCGATAGGGATCCATTCGCCTTCCACCAATATATAGCTACTGGGTACTGGAAGTATTTGCACATGCTATGGTATCGCCAGTTACTCACCAATACGTTGAACCTTGTCATCAAGCTATCGGATGAGTTACCAGGTTCTTATGGTCTTCTCGCCAGGGCTCCGTTCGGAAATACTGTTCACAGTTTAATTCATTTTTGTGGCTCTGTTTATCTTGCTTTCCTTTGAAAGGTCTCTGTTGGATTCCTTTCATGTTAATTTCTTAAATCTATTGTTATTTACGGCATGCATTCCACTTCTAAATTTACTGTGGTGTTTCTGACTCTCTCTGGGAGGAGACTGAGCAGTGGGACGTGTTACTTTTACGTATAATCAAGAACGATCTGTCACACTACTACACTTTAAAACACAGTTTATATGTAATTCATGCCACACACAGTCTCATATGGAACCTACATCCGCTTTCTTTTATATAGTGTATATGATAAGATACTGTCATCCCCCTTCCCTTCTGTGTGAAAGGAAGAATAAGTAAATGTATTTCTAGTTGCATGCTTGATGGTAGCAGACAAGCCTGTCTGCTAGAGAACGGTAGGGCCAACGTTGGAACAGTTAGCTACGCTTTATGAAAGCAAAAAGGTTTCTATTATTGGTATGGTCCTGTCCATCCCTTGTCATATTGGTACCGGAAGCTGCCTCTCTGGTCACTTCCGTTTGTATCTGTGAGGCACCCTCGGTAGGGCCCCACGCCAGTCTGTCTGCAGAGAGCGTCTGAAGTGGTAAGTTCTCTGGCTGAGCGCGTCTCTGCTAAGTCCATAGGACAATGAATTTCTTAAGTTCAGCCTAACTGAAAATTTAATCACCTTTGTTTCAGGTTTAAATATCTTATGTTATCTTAAATTGCAACGTAATTGCAGTGTAATTCGAGTGTGAAGTTCAGAATATCTTCCAGTAGTTGCTTTGTCACTACTTTTTGAGCAAAGTGGAACCACACGTTGACGATCCGTAACTCTAACTAAGATCATCAATCATAAATACGAATGTGCATGAGATTATAACGTCTCGTCTTGACAATATTTTTCAATATAGAAACTTTTCTTTGTGTTCAAACCCACATGGGGTGTACTTTGTGAGAGCAGTACCACGTGCTTATATAATTGTTTGCCCCATCAGATTAATAGTAAGACGATAGTAACCAGTTCGAGGTTTTCCTTTTGTAAATTGCGTTTAGATGTAATTTATTTTAATGATCAAAATTATTGTGGAGTTACACTATTTGTGCGAACCAAGTTAACCACGTGAAGCATGTGGTGTAATCATCAAAGTAGCCCTCAGCTATTCTTTTCTAGAAGATTTCGCAGACAATTAGTATGAATTTAGTATACCAGTGTGTGGTAATTTCATGACGGACAGGACTGCGCTATGAACGTAATTTCTTTGGGAAAAATAGAATCGGTTGGTTGTGGTTAATTTCCTCTTGCATATGCTTCAACGTTCTTCGTGTGTTATTTTATGAATGCAGTGTTGTATGCAGTCTCCCAATCTTGGCTCCATATTTGATGTGTTCCGTAAGATTACAAACTCACATTTTCACAATCCTAAATAAGGCACCAGTTTAGTTATGAATCAAGTTTAATATGCTGAAATTTTAACGGAACAATGATCAGTGTTAAAATAAAAGTTCAAATATAAACTGATTTATTTCTTTTCATTTTATATATATATATATATATATATATATATATATATATATATATATATATATATATATATATATATAATCACAAGTTGTCGTAAGATGACTATTAAAAGATTATAATTAATGTTAGTCTGGTTGGCAATTTGGTAAACTAGACTGGATACCTGGTGAAACAGTTGCTCAGTAATGCAAGGATAACTTCCCCCGATAGCTCACAGCTTTTAACCCGCTTTTATTATCTTGAATATCAGCACCACTTTCAGAACAACTTAATGCATCAACTTTACACCTTCTTTAATTAATAAAAAGAAAACCAACAAAATTGTTGCAGAAATTTTTCTTTTTTGAGTGGCGGAAGCCAAGTAGGATGAACTTCGATTCTATTTCATTTCTTTTCTTTCTGTGTAGCAAGCTGAAAGAATTCAAAGAAACTAAAAAATATAAAATAATTTAAAAAATGGAAAGGCGACCGCTCTCAATAAGCACAAATTCTCACTGTCATCACTCCATTAATCAGCGGATTGTTGTCCATATTCGCAACTACGATTACATTTCGTGAATCGTTCAATATCCAGTTTTTGGGGCATTGGGACGTCACAAAAGCCCGATGTTGGACTGCATTGGAACGTGTGGGCAGGCTTTTCTTCGATAAGGTTCAGGTCGATCATGTCCGGAGGATCGTCGTACTTGTGATTTCTACACATCTGCACCTGCCACCGAAGAACAAGTAACGGATTCCATGCCTTTGTAAAATGTAAACTTTCACGGCCGGAAATGTTACAGTTAATAAAATATTCCGGGCTATTATTCCGTGGTCGGTTGGACTTCACATTAAAACCCGACGTTTCGTACCGACCTGTGTAGGACATTATGAAGGGGGCTCGTAGTTACTTTGAGTGATTCACACACTGTCTCGCTACACGCTGCAGCAAAATTCAGTTTTCGTGTGCTCCCGCTCAGCGGTATGACGTCACATGCTTCGAATGTCAGTGCGCCGTTGTCGGTTGCCGTCGTTAGCTGCTGGTATCATCCCATGGCGGAAGACCGGTATATATCACTTTCAGTGCCGGGCTCCACATGTCGCTCAGTTTCACGGCCTCATCCTTCGTACTGAAATTCTATGGCCTCTCTCTCTATCCTTTTATAGATATCTTTTAGTGGCTGTCAGTACTTTTATCAAAATGAATGTGATGGTTCCCTGGATGCATATCCTGTTCCGCAGAAACTGATCTGTCATTTCTCCCCTTATACAGCTGCCCTTGTGTTCTTCTACTCCTTTATTAACCATTCTCTTTGCAGTACCTACACTCATTTCCCACAGCTACACGGAATCCTATAAATTCCTATTTTCCCAGCGGTTTGCTAGCATCCTTTGTCAATTTTAGATGATGCTCTGTCTTCCGAGTGGGTTTCTAGAGTACCGCGATGTTCGGTGTTGTCAAAACTTCTTCTGTGCAGTAAGCTACGTTACTAACGAAAGGCAGGAAAACTTTCGATTTCACAGATGCTTGTACATCGCTCTGATTTTTGCGCGAGATCCTTAACGCTCTTTTTACCTCAGCGGACAAGTAACTACTGTTCTGCAAAGCATTGGTGAGGTGTTTTAACTCCGCTTGGAGCAGTTCTGGTTCGCTGATGCTTCATGCTCTCTCCGTCAACATTTTTATGATGCCTCGCTTTTTTTTGTGTGTGGTGCTTCGTATCTCGGTGTAGGTAACGGTCTGTATCAGTGGGTTTTCGGTAAACTGGGTGGCCTAAGGTACCATTTTCTTTCTTGAAAAGTAGCACATTAACAAAACTTAATATTCGCCTGCCTCCTCCTCCATACTAAATTGAATCTTCGGATTAATCCCGTTCAGATGCTTGTGAAAACGACCTAGTTCCTCTCTGACATGGTTCCACAAAACGAACTTATAATCTACGAAGCGGAACCAGATATTCTGCTTTTTGTCGGCAGTTTCCAGTGGCTGCTCCTCAAATATTTCCTCAAAGAAATTCACTATAACTGGTCATAACGGGTTTCACATAGTCTCTCCAGCCGTCTGTTCATAGAACTCAATTTGAAATACATCATAGTGAACCAGTATTTAAATCAGCAATATCGGGAAGAAAAATCCATTTCTTCTGTTGCAACACGTCATTGAGTGGAACCATAGCCAACAGTGACATCAAATCAAAACTGGCTAAAATGCCCTCTGGCTGGATTCCACGTAACACTCTGTTTCAGCTAACACCACTGGTCGGAGACTAGCTACAACCCGACAAGGCATTTATTCGTGCCGTTCCGTGCATAGGCCACCGCTAACACCACACCACCAACGACTACGTTTGGAGTGATGTCGTAACTGACAATCATGGATTTCTACGAATGGCGTTCCATTCTGTTCGGCGATGAACTGCGGTTCTGCTCTGCCCCGAATGAACATCGTCAGCAAGTATGGCAGCGACCTGGACGGAGATCCCATTCTTCCACGTTATGCAGTGACTTGGTAGTGTTATTCCTGGTGTCATAGTGTGGGGATCCATCGGATATGATTCCAGGTCAGGGCTTGTAGAGACTGAGGGAAATCTGAAGGCGCAATTTACGTCTCGGACAAACCTTGTCCTCTTTTTTTACCTCTCTACGAAGATATCGTGATGGCAGTTTTCAACGGGATGATATTCGCCCACTAATGCCTCGTGTCTCTAGGAATTGTCTGCGTGATGTTGAAATACTCACGTTACTGCCAAGATCCCTAGATCTGGCTCTGATAGAACGTCTATTTCTTCTTTTTGGGGTTTATCTACGCCTGGCGCCATTTCCCTGCCCCGTTGCCATTTTCTTCTGTCTTGACTTTCCTCAACGTTCGTTTTCATTGTTCGTATTGCTTCTTCATCATAGTGCCAGTTGCTCGTCGGCAACGCCTTCTCTTCGGCTGGGAGGGTATCCATTGCAGTATCCTATTTGGTATTCTGTCTTCATTCATACTATCACGGCATTCATCAGTGAACCGCATCAGCTGTTTCTGTTGGATGCCGTCACAAATATCCCTATCCATCATCATACTTTGTCGAATTATGTCGTTTCTAATCCTATCCATCCTGGTACAGCTTGAGCTTCGTCATCGGTCAGAGGCAGTCACTTCATTTCTTATTTATTTCTTATTTATTCACTTCTTTGATAATGTCCCAGGCTTCTGCTACGTACAAAATTATACTCTGAGCTACAGTGTTATACACCTCTTTCGTGGTTCTTCTTAACATTCTATTGCACAGAATGTATTTTATTGTCCTTGCTACAGCTCATCCTTTATTAACCATACAAGTGATTTCATCGTTGCTTGTGCTCTGTTTATTAAATAACACCTCAAGCTGTTTCTCCTTTTCCAAACCGATAGTCACTTCTCCATCTACCTCTAACTTATTAACTTTTTCCTTTCCAACTGCGACCAAGTACTCACACTTCTTCCTGCCCGTCTACATGCCAGCCTTATTGTATTCCTCTTTAAGCTGTCTTATCCTATAGTGCTTGTCATCTCCGTCTTCTGCTAGTACAGTCTGATCATTTGCAAAAAACAGTCTAAATTTCTTGCAGCCCTCTACTGTCACTCTCATAATCTGAGGTCAAGTTTATTTCATTCACCTATATATAGTTAAAGAGAGTCGGTGATACCACACATCCTTGCCGCAGACCCTTATCCACCTCGAATTTTCCTAACCAACTATTCCCAGTGCTGGCTCTCGGTGTGTTATTTTCATGTAATTTCATAACAGCCTTTAGCAATCTTTGATCATACTATATCTCTTTCAGCTTTTCCCATTGTTTGTTGGGGTCCATTATCATACGCTGTATCTAGGTCAATGAATGCAACATGTGTCTCCAATCCAGCATTTGTGCGTTTTTCCCACATTGGTCTCATGCGTCTCCAATCCAGCAATTGTGCATTTTTCACATACTAGTTTCATTGTGAAGATGTTGTCCATTACCGACCTTCCTGCTCGGAATCCTCATTACTATTCTTGCTGCTTGTTTCTGTCTCTGCCAGATCTTTCAGTACCTCCGAGTACTGTTTCCCAACAAAAGCGATCACTACCAATACCCAATAATCATTTACGTCAATACAACACCCTTTCTGATGCACCAGTGTTACGTGACGTGTTTTCCATTGCGATGAACTACCAATTCCATTGAATTATTTTTCAAAGAGACTCCCTAGCATCTCCAACAATCTCGGTGGACCAAGCTTCACCGGCTCCGGATATATTGATCCATATCTTAGTGCCTACTTCATCTTACAGCACATCATAGCCTGTTGAAGAACTTTTATATCGAAACGCACCAACTCCTGTTGCATCCTCACCGACATCTCTGTGAGAATTGAGGACGATTTTCCTAGAATAAATCCTTAAAATATGTTGTCCATTGATCATGACAAATATTATCATGGTGCAAGTTGCCACTAGTTGACACTTGTGTTGACTTGATTGTTCTCCATGCTCTAGCACAACGAATTCCACCATTCATTCACTCTACATGTTCACATCTTTCATCCCACGCTTTGCTTTTCCTTTTTAACATTTCTCTTTTTACTTCTGATTTAGTGTCCTGAATTTTTCTTTATTTTGACTGTCATTCAAGCATAACTCACAAAATTGTACGTAGCTGATGAGAGTTCTTCGCAGCGAGTACGCACAGAATCGTTGTATTTGGCCATAGGTGTGACTTGTTCATTAAGGTAAAATGTTTAATTGGGTATCGGTCGTTTAGTTAAAAACATATAAGATTAACAAACGTTTTCTTCCGGTTGACGTTCAAGCTTCGTACGAGCAATGTGCTTCCCTCAGGTCCACTTTCGGTGAGCCGGGGTGAGAGGGAGGGATGTAAGCGGGATAAAAGTACTCCATGCGCGGGCGCCCGAAGGAGACCTGACATGATTTTGAATAAAAATCCACAGCAGGCGAGGCCCTCTTTAAACATACGGGATAGCTTTAAAAAACATATCCATGCAGGATATTTGCAAATTGTCATTACAAACTTTTGAAACTTGTATAGGTGAGTGAGTACATAATATTTTGAATAGGAAATCCGTATCTCGAAATGAACCGCTCCCGTTTTACGATAGTTTCAGTTAAGAACCTAAACACATCCACTTCTGCTTGAGGAATTGAATTAGGAGTGGCGCAGTACAATTATTAACTAACAATTCGAAAGAAAATGTAACAGAACATCCATTTGTCACTTAAAGACATTTGTTTGTATTAGCACTTAAACTATATGAACGTATGTTGGGTTCTCTTTTGTTTTGGAATTATGTAAATACGTAATGTTTAAGTGTTAATACAAACAAATGTGTTTAAGTGATAAGTAGATTAAGTTACATTTCCTTTACCTAATAAAACAGAAGTGGATGTGTCAAACATCTGAACTGAAACCGTGTTAGAAAAGGAACGGTACGTTTCCAGACATGATTCCTATTCAAAATATTATGTTACTCACTCCCTTCTACAAGTCCTAGACGTTTGAAACGGGAATTACCGAACACCGTGTATATAATAAGTATATATGTTAGTGCAAAGTACTGCGGGTCTTGATGCAAGGCAAAACGAACACATCAGACACTGTAGAACAAAAAACACTATTACTTAGGTTTAAGTGTTGTAATACACTGGCGTGACAAGTCATGGGATACCTCCTAACGTCGTGTCGGACCTCCTTTTGCCCGAAGTAGTGCAGCAACTCGACGTGGAATAGACCCAATAAGTCGTTGGAAGTCCCCTGCAGAAATACTTAGCCACGCTGCCTCTATCGCCGTTCACAACTGTGAAAGTGTTGCCGATGCAGGACTTTGAGCACTAACTGACTCTCGATTATATCCCATAAATGTTGGATGAGTGACCAAATTATTCGCTCTACAATGTTCTTCAAACCAATTGCAAACAACTGTGGCCCCATGACAGGGCACATTGTCAATCATAAAAATTCCATTATTGTTAGGGAACATGAAGTCCGTGAATGGCTACAGAATATCTCTAGTGAATGATTGATTCATTGTTTTGTTTGTTTTTGCTTTGTTTTAGGGTGCAAAAACAACTGGGGTCATACGCGCCCTAGTCAAAACTAAAGAACTCGAAACGACTATACGTCAATCCCAACTGACATAACAGAAGACACCTAAAACAGGAACGTGGAGAAACGGCTAAAAATACATCATACAGGAACGGAGGTCCAAAACTAAAAACTGAATGGCCTTCGGCATATTGCTTTCGCGGATAAAAAGTAAAACGCGGTAGACAGCCCGCGCGTTATTTGCTAAAACGGCTGATAACTCAGACGGCAAACCCAGGAGGGAACGTAAATGGTTAAAAAATGGGCATTCCGCCAGGAAGTGGAGGACAGTTAAAACTTGGGCGCAATGTGTACAAAGTGGTGGGGTAGCGCAACTTAGCAAATGACGATGGTTAAAAACGCAGTGCCCAATACGTAGCCGAGTTAAAATAACCTCCTCCCGGCGAGAGGGCCGAGAGGAGGTCGTCCAAGACCCTGGGAGAGGGTTAATAAGCCGGAGCTGATTCCCGTGAAGGCAGGACCATTGGCGATGCCAAAGGGGCACCACCTCCTGACTGCGGGCAACGCAGAGCCCATCGAACGTACTCGCGAGCTGACGTAAGAGGACTGCAGCTTTGGCAGGAGAGCCAGCTGTCTCGTGTCCTGGCAGACCAACATGACCAGTAACCGACAGAAACAACACACTGACTCCACCAAGAGTGAGTAAGTGACAGTTTTCCTGGACCCGCTGCACTATGGGATGGGTGGTATACAGCGCACATAGACTGTGAAGAGCACGAGTGAGTAAGAGCAGAGGACACAATTGAAAAGACTGTGTCGCCGGATGTACTCCGTGGCGTGATACACGACGAAGAGCTCGGCTGTAAATACTGAAGAGCGCGCCGGAAGCCGATACCTAAAGACACAGGTGCCAATGACGAAGCACACCCGACCCCATGGTCAGTTCGAGAGCCATCAGTGTATACGAAGGTACTATCGCAAAGGTCCATGCGGATGTCTTGAAACTGAAGGCAAGAGACTAAGTATGGAGTAGTGTCCTTAGGAAGCGAATGAAGGCTAAGGATAAAACGGGCCGCTTAACGAAGCCAAGGTGGTGAAGCGTTTACACCAACAGGCAAAGGTGCAGGTAGTGCAAAGTTAAGCCACTGTAGCAGGTGCCGAAAGTAGGTAGAGAAGAAGGACGAGCCCCATACTGACGATCAAAGGAATCATCAAAGGAGGAGGCATAGGATGGTTGACCACGCACGGCAGACAAACGGCATGCAAGCCGGCTGAGAAGAAAGTCACAGGGGGTAGGACAGTGGTAATTCACCAGCTTCAGTGTACAGATTCTCAAACAGGCTGGTGTAAAAGGCGCCTGTGGCTAAACGGATGCCATAATGGTGGGTAGTGTTGAGACGGCGTAAGAGGGATGGACGTGCAGACACATAAATAAAGCACCCATAGTCGAGTTTCGAACGGAGAAGGGACCGGTGCAAACGGAGGAGGGTGGTTCGATCGGCACCACAGGAAGTACCATTGAGGACACGTAGGGCATCGATGAACCGCGTACAGCGGGCTGCCAGTTAAGGTACATTGGAGGACCAAAAGAATTTCCTATAGAGCATGAGCGCTAGGAATTTTTTAGTTTCAACGACCGGAAGGACAACAGGCCCAAGGTGTAAAGAGGGTCGGAGAAACCACATACAGACGGTTTTTTCAGTAGAAAAACGAAAGCTATTGTCGATGCTCCAGGAGTCAAGACGATCAAGACACCGCTAAAGACGCCGCTCACTGAGACAGGTCCGTGGAGAACTGCAATAGATGGTAAAATGGTCAACAAAAAGGGAGCCGGAGATGCCTGGTTGGAGACAGGTCATGATATGGTTAATGGCGGCAGCAAAGAAGACGACACTCAGGACGGAACCCTGAGGCACACCGTTTTCCTCGATAAAGGAGTCCTACAAGTAAGAACCCACACGCGCCCTGTAAACTCGATCTTTTAAACATGCCTGAAGGAAACAGGGCAGCCGGCCAAAGAAGCCCCACGTTTAAAGGGTGCGGACGATACCAGTTCTCTAGCAGGTGTCGTAGGCCATCTCCAAATCGATAAACGATGACACAATCTGGCATTTCCGCAGAAAACCATTCATAACATCGGTGGACAAAGTAACGAGATGGTCAACTGCAAAACGCCACGCTCGGAATCGACATTGTGCATTCGGCAGTAAATTGCGAGACTCGAGCCACCATACCACTCGGGCATGAAGCATGCGTTCCATCGCCTTACAAACGCAGCTAGTAAGAGAGATGGGGAAGTAGCTAGAAGGAAGGTTTTTTGTCCTTACTGGGCTTAGGAACGGGTATGATGGTGGCTTCACGCCAGCGTCCAGGAAATGTGCCCTCTGCCCGAGGCAGGATTCGAACCTGCGACCGTAGCGATCGCGCAGTTCCAGACTGTAGCGCCTCTCCGGCCGGCCACACAGCTGTGATTCCTGCAATATTGGAACGTGCATACACTCCCAAAGAGCAACGAAGGACCATCTATGCGAAACTGATTGCGCATCACGAGCCTGACCGTAACCATTTGTTGGCTGACATCGTCACAGGCGATGAAACATGGGTGCATCACTTCGGACCGAAAACAAAACGGCCGTTCTTGGAGTGGCGCCACACTACCTCTCCGCCAAAGAGAAAGCTCCAACCCTCATCCACAGGTGTCATGGTGACAGTCTTTTGGGGAAGGGGGGTTAACTTTTTTGATGTCCTCCCTCAACGTGCAACGATCAACTCTGAAGCATGTCTCTGTACCCTTAGGAAATTGATGAAACGACTTCAGCATGTTCGTCGCCATAAAAATACAGACGAACTTCTCCTTCTGCAGTACAGCGCAAGGCCTCGCACAAGTTTGCGCACCAGAGAGGAGCTCACAAAACTTCCTCATCCACCCTACAGCCCGGATCTCGCACCTTCTGACTTCCATCTGCTTGGCCCAATGAATGGTGCACTTCGAAAGAAACAGTACCTTGGTGGTAGGGAAGTTACTGATGCAGCAAGACTCTGGCTCCGGCGTCGAGCAGTAGAATGGTACCATGCGGGCATGCACGCCCTTCCTGTAAGGTGGCGTAAGAATATTCCACTCAACAGAGATTATGTTGAGCCGGCCGGGGTGGACGATCGGTTCTAGGCGCTACATTCTGGAAGCGCGCGACCGCTACGGTCGCAGGTTCGAATCCTGCCTCGGGCATGGCTGTGTGTGATGTCCTAAGGTTAGTTAGGTTTAAGTAGTTCTAAGTTCTAGGGGACTGGTGACCTCAGAAGTCCCATAGTGCTCAGAGCCATTTGAAATATTTGATTATGTTGAAAAACAGGATTTTGTAGATAAAAGAATGGAGAATAATACGGTATACTGGAATCGCGAACAAAACCAATCATATTTCCGAAAATTATTATACATCCCACGTACACATAACGACGCAGCCTGGCAAGAGGATCCGGCATGGTGGATTTCACACTTTCCATCAGCACCTTTCTGCCTTAATTTTACTAGCCTGAGATTAGCAATGGTTACATCACTGCACTCGTCATTTTAACGCCTTCAAAATGCCGAAAGGTCATGCTTACTTCATGATATCCCTGAACCCAGGACGGGATAGGGAAATAAGACTTGGAAGGGCAGGCTCAAAATTGTCATAATTTGATATTTACAAATTCATTTTTATTTTTAATGAACATAATACTTAAACAAAGTGCATGAACAATACGTGCCAGTTGAAATATGCTCTGTAATTCACCACTTAGGATTAACCAAGGACTAAAATCAATGGGACCATAATGGAATTAAAAAAAAAAACTGTTTTGGTAATTTTTAAAAAAAAATATCAAACTATGCCAGCCATTAAGGCTGTAACTTTATACTTAGTTCTTAAGGACAATTAAATGAAAGATTTCTGTAAAACATGCATTGTTTAGCCAGAACATTATGACCACCCACCTAATATCCTATATGTACACCTTTGACACCGATAATTGCGGTCATGGCGTGGAAACAATTTGGCCTTGGTAGGTCGCTTGAGGGAGTTGGAACCACGTCTGCACATACAGGTCACCTAATTCCGTAAATTTCGGGGGGAGGGTGGGGGAGGGGTGAGGGGGGGGGGGGCGATGAGCTCTGACACCCGTTTCATTACATCCCAGACGTGTTCGATCGGGTTCAGATCTAACAAGTTTGGTGGCCAGCACATCCATTGGAACTCGCCACTGTGTTCTTCGAACCACTCCATCGCACACCCGGACATATGACACAGTGCATTATCTTGTTAAAAGTGCCACTGCCGTCGGGAAGCATGATCGTCATGAATGGGTGTACGTGGCCTGCAACCATTGTACTATGCTCATTGGCCGTCATGGTGCCTTGCACGAGTTCCACTGGACTCATGGATGCCTATGTGAATGTACCACATCGCGTAATGGCCACCAGTTTGACTCCGTCCCGCATCACGGGTGTCAAGGTCTGTTCCCCCAGAGAGACAACAAATTCTCACCTTCCCATTGGAATGGTGAAGAAGGTATCGGGATTTATCGCACCATGCAAAGCTCTGCCACTGTGCCAACGTCCGGCGCCGATGTTCACATGCTCATTTCAGTCGTGCTTGCCGATGTCATGGTGTTACCACTGGCTCGCGCATGGATCCTCTGCTGCGGAGGCACATCGTTAGTAGTGTTCGGTACACAGTGTCTTCAGACACACCCGTAACCAGCACCGCGTTAAGGTCTGATATTTGTTCCCCCATCGTTCACCGGCTGTCCTGTCTTACCAGTCAGTCCAGTCTACGACGTTCGACATCTGTAATGAGGGGTGGCCGCTCAACTCCAAGACATCTAGAGGTTGTTTCACCTTGGTTTCGCCACGTGTCGAAGACACTAGCCTCACCACAGCACTTCTGCAATAGCACACAATTCATACAGTTTCCAAAACGCTCGTTTCGAGTCCCCGGGCCATCGCAGTCTGCGATCGGTCAAATTCAGACAGATCGCGCTCCTTCTACACTCGACATACGGACAGCACTCTCACTAATACTACATGCGCCAAGCGTGTGTCTGACTAGTAATTATTCCTCGTAAAGAGATGCTGCTATCACCTGGACGGGTTTATATCGATAGCAGGTCGGTGGTCATAGTGTTCTGGCTGATCAGTGTATTCCCTAAGCTATCGATCGTGACAGGTAGACACAAATAGCTTTGACAAACGAGCAATAGACAAATTTTCTTCAAAAAAGAAAAAAAATATTTACACGACACATGGCTGACTTTACGTTGAAACATTAACCACTCAAAATCAGGACCTTAAAAATAACCTTCAGGAGGGAACTTGGCTCACTAGCAACGAGAGTGAAATGAGTATAACTCACAGCATGGAAACATAACGTCTACATATTAGGTAGGAGTTAAAACAAGAACCTTTAGAAGTTAAAGCGAAAGGCTGATAAAACTCAACATAACAAAACTTGCGCACCACGGTGCAGCGCTGCCCCAGATGTCAGCACGGCCGGCTGCGCTGGTCTCGCGGTTACGGCGCTCAGTCCGGAACCGCGTGACTGCTACTGTCGCAGGTTCGAATCCTGCCTCGGGCATGGATGTGTGTGATGTCCTTAGGTTAGTGAGGTTTAAGTAGTTCTAAGTTCTAGGGGACTGATGACCACAGATATTAAGTCCCATAGTGCTCAGAGCCATTTGAACCATTTTTTTGTCAGCCGATACCGAAAACAGCGCGGTGTCACAACAACAAGCCTCTGGCTCGCCACAAGCACGCCACTATCACGCGAGAGCCCGGACCTCAGGAACACAATCAGCAAAAGCTGTCAAGAAGGATATCACATCCTAGACACTAATAAGTTAACCTGAGATAACTGAAGTCTCTTCTAACGTTACGCTCCAAAGGCGCTTTCATACTGAAGCCCCAAAGACACTTGTGTAGGCATGCGTATTCAAATACACGAGATATCTAAGTAGGCACAATACGGCGCTGTGATCGCCAAAGACTACATAAGACAAAAAGTGTCTGGCGCAGTGGTTAAATCGGTTACTGTTGCTAAATTGCAGGTTATCAATATTTAAGTGAGTTTGAAAGTGGTGTTATAGTCAGCGATCGAGCGATGGGACACAGCATCTCCGAGATAGCGATGAAATGGGGATTTTCCCATACGACCGTTTCACGTGTGTAGTGTGAATATGAGGAATCTGTTAAATCATCAGATTTCCGCCGGAGAAACATCCTGCAAGAACTGGACCAAAGACGACTGAAGAGAATCGCTCAACGTGACAGAAGTGCAACCCTTCCGCAAATTGCTGCAGATTTCAATGCTGGGTCATCAACAAGTGTCAGCGTGCGAACCATTTAACGGAACATCATCGATTTGGGCTTTCGGAGCCGAAGGCTCACTTTACTATCCTTCATGACTGCACGACACAAAGCTTTACGCCTCGCTTGGGCTCGTCAACACCGACATTGAACTGTTGGTGATGAAAGATGTTCCGGCGTAGGACGAATCTCGTTTCAAATTGTATCGAGCGGATGAGCGTGTACGTCTATGGAGACAACCTCATGAATCCATGGATCCTGCATGCCAGCAGGGGACTGTTCAAGCTGGTGGAGGCTCTGTAATGGTGTGGGTCGTGTGTAGTTGGAGTGATTCGTCTAGATACGACTCTGGCAGGTGACACGTACCTAAGCATCCTTTCTGATCACCTGCTTCCATTCGTGTCCATTGTGGATTGCGACGGACTTGGGCAGTTCCAGTAGGACAATGCGACTCTCCACACGTCCAGTACTAATACATAGTGGCTCCAGGAACACTCTTCTGAGTTTACTTCAGCAGGCCCCCTAACTCCCCCGACATGAACTTTACTGAGCGTATGAGGGATGCCTTGCATTGTGATCTTCAGAAGAGATCTTCATCCCATCGTACTCTTATGGATTTATGGACAGCCCTACAGGTTTCATGGTGTCAGTTCCCTCCAGCACTACTTCAGACATTAGTGGAGTCCATGCCACATTGTGTTGCGGCACTTCTGCGTGCTCGCGAGGGCCCTACACGCTATTAGGCAGGTGTACCAGTTTCTTTGGCTCTTCAGTGTAATAGCTAATGCTAAGAAGCCAGAAATTTATTGTCAACTACACATCTAGAAATGCCTTTACACGTTTTAACATAACAAAGAGTGTAAAACAGGAAAAATTTAGAACACCACTCCTCAATGCATTTCAGAGGCGAAACCTAACATGAACCAGACAAAACGAAGTGAACAAATTAAAGTAAGGAAAACATACTTTGAATGTAAGACCCTACCAATGCAATGAGTCGTTAATGCAATCAGTGTCTTAAAGGACACATGAGCCTTACCTCTATAATTGATGGTGTTTTGCAAAACTTCTCAGCCATCAAGAAACACATCAAGGTCTTAAGCTTGCACAATAGGATCTAAAAAAAATTCAAACACACAAGCAGTAAAGGAAACAAAAGTAAAGTTCGGAGTAAATATTAAAATCCATGGAGAAGAATTGAAAACTTTGAGGTTCGCCGATGACATTGTAATTCTGTCAGAGACAGCAAAGGACTTGGAATAGCAGCTGAACGGAATGGATAGTGTCTTGAAAGGAGGGTATAAGATGAACATCAACAAAAGCAAAACGCGGATAATGGAATGTAGTCGACTTAAGTCGGGTGATGCTGAGGGAATTAGATTTGGAAATGAGACACTTAAAGTAGTAAAGGAGTTTTGCTATTTGGGGAGCAAAATAACTGATGATGGTCGAAGTAGAGAGGATATAAAACGTAGACTGGCAATGGCAAGGAAAGTGTTTCTGAAGAAGAGAAATTTGTTAACATCGAGTATTGATTTAAGTGTCAGGAAATCGTTTCTGAAAGTATTTGTATAGAGCGTAGCCGTGTATGGAAGTGAAACATGGACGATAAATAATTTGGACAAGAAGAGATTAGAAGCTTTCGAAATGTGGTGCTACAGAAGAATGCTGAAAATTAGATGGGTAGACCACATAACTAATGAGGAGGTATTGAATAGAATTGGGGAGAAGAGGAGTTTGTGGCACAACTTGACTAAAAGAAGGGATCGGTTGGTAGGATATGTTTTGAGGCATCAAGGGATCACAAATTTAGAACTGGAGGGCAGCATGGAGGGTAAAAGTCGTAGAGGGAGACCAAGAAATGAATACACTAAACGGATTCGGAAGGATATAGGCTGCAGTAGGTTACTGGGAGATAAAGAAGCTTGCACAGGATAGAGTAGCATGGAGAGCTACAGTAAAACAGTCTCAGGACTGAAGACCACAACAACACATATTAACAGTGGCCCTTAGAATCACAAAATTTTATTTTAAGAAAAACACATACATCTATAAGATAATAAATTATATGCAACAAATGTTATAGGTATCTTTAGGTACTAATTAATCCTCCAATTTTTATGCCCCTACGTGGCGCAGGAAATCTCTTGACTGCAAAAAACACATAACGCAAATTAAATACAAACCAATGCACTCTGAATAAACCGTATGGTAATTGTTCCATCAAATTAAGCTGCAACAAATGTCAGAGAGCCATGTCAGGCAGAAATTGGGTGGGTAGACAGGTAAATAACACCGTGCGCTGCACAAGAAGTGCTATCCACTCCCAACAGCCAAAATTTCAACCAATGAACGGAAGGCAAAATAAGCCGTCACGGCAATCCAATACAATCGTAGATGACTCCCAACACCAACAACAGCGACGATTCCTCCAAATCACATAATGGCTCGCTCGGTGCGCAGAGTTTGTTCTTGGAAGAGCCGGCATCGTCGTACTCCAGGACTCGGCTCTTACTAATTTCCGGTGGACACACAGGGCTTGTTTATCGCGTCTACATCTACATCTACATTTATACTCCACAAGCCACCCAACGGTGTGTGGCGGAGGGCACTTTACGTGCCACTGTCTCCACGGCAACGATAAGTCCAGAGCCGGTACACTAGAATCACATCTCTCGAGATGTCAGTAAATCAGACAAATACACGAGCCAAAGACTGGATTCGAGCCGGATTGGCTCAATTTAAAATTTCAGTTGTTGTGAGGATTCATGCTAGCAATCTTCTGACAAAATTATCTGCCTCTCTGAGAACCATGGAGTTGACTGGAGGTATAGACGGCTAATTAGAAATTTATATTTGAACCAGAGAGCAAGAGTACGAATAGGAGGTGTGATGAGTGAAGAAATAGAACTGGGAAGAGGTGTAGGACAAGGTTGTTGTTTATCACCAACACTGTTCAATATATATGTGGAGGAAATTATTAGTGGGAGTTTTGATGGACTGAGAGGAGCCTGGTTAGGGGGTCGGAGAGTGGAGTGTATAAGATTTGCAGATGACATGGTTGTGATGGCAGAGAGTGCAAGAGAGATGGAACAAATATTAGATGATCTAAACAAAAAATTAGGAAACTATTGAATGAAGATAAAAGAGAAGAAAACGAAAAGCATGGTAATTGGAGGAAAGGGGAGGAAATGCCGAATGAAAATAGGGGGAGAGGAAATAGAGCAAGTGAATAACTTCAATTACTTGGGAAGTGTAATAATGGATGATATGTATTGCTCAACAGAAATTAGGAAAAGAATTGCAATCGCAAAAGAAGGATTTAAGAGGAAACAGAAATTACTTTGTGTACCACTAAACAAAGATCTGAGGAAAAGACTTACCAAATGTTTCATCTGAAGCGTTGCATTATATGGTACGGAGACCTGGATGTTGAGGAAGGAAGATGAAATACGATTGGAGGCACTAGTGATGTGGATATGGAGATGAATGGAAAAAGTGAAATGGGAAGATCGAATAAGGAATGAAGAAGTATTAAGAAGAGTTGGAGAAGAAAGAAACATGCTGACAGTTATCAGAAAGAGAAAACTGAACTTGATTGGACATTGTCTGAGGACGGACTGTTTATTGAAGGAAGGAATAGAAGGAATGGTGGAGGGAAAAAGGGGAAGAGGAAAAAGAAGATATCAAATGCTGGACAATATAAAAGGAGACAAATATTCAGAAATGAAAAGTTGGCTATGGACAGACAAAAGTGGAAGAGGCTTAATCCATGACAAGACCTGCGGTAAGGTAGAAGACCAGACTACTACCGCTACTGGGAACCACAATTTACGGAAAACATCGTTCCATTTTCTTGAGCTCTCCAGACATAAAAAAGGCGCTAGGGGAGTATCTCTTACGGCAGCGTTCGCAATAGACAACAGTGTGACAGGTCGAAGCGTTTCGGTTGTAGGCAGGGCGTAAGCGAGAACAGAGACTTGGTGCCTACTAGACGGTAGACTTAGTTAGTCAAAGTTGGTGCTGCAGGCGCGTTGTAGACGATAACGGAGAGCGGGGCCATGACGAAGGAGCTGCACAAACTGCTTCCAATACTATGCCGAGTTTTGGCTTCCGGAATGCGAAACAGTTCTAAATGTTCCAAGTTTAATTTATTCTGTGCCTCGAATATTCGGACTTCGTCGCTGACAATGAATACGATGGAAGCTGCAAATATATTCAGGGGCTGGACAAATATATGGAAACACTGTGAGATATGCGTTCTTGAACATAAATGAAGATGTCAGCTATGCTTACAGTTTGTGCTCTTGTATTTAACCACGAAAGGCAATTGTGAAATGTCCTCAATAAGTCGCAAATATCAGACTTGGGCAGTATAGTGTTCTGTGTGTCTGAATTGTGAAGGATCTATGAAATCTGTTTCCGCAGGATAGAGCGGATCAGGTTACGGTTGTGGACGGGGCCGTAATCAGTTACTGTTAGTTGCACAAAATGTTCCTGTAAACCATTTAATTACACATTGCTTTAAAAGGATCAAATTAAAACAATACGGCTGGAGGCCAAGTTAAGAAAACTTGCGATACCTCCTGGCTGATGGCCCAAAACCACACCAAAAACCAAAACGGCTGAAGGCCTAAACACAAGTTATAAAAATTGCTTTAAAGAAAAATAACGGATTAAGGCCTTATTTTAAAAAAATCACGTAAATACTCAGCTGAAGGGCACACACAAGACATTGACCATCTCAGAGCTTCGGGCCTGGATAACAAGAATTTCAGATAGAACAAAGTTTTAAAAAAAATGGTTTTAATCAAATCAGTTTTGAAAATTTTAATTTAAGATGTCTGAAGGCCTTATCTTAAAATCATTTACGTAAAAGCTTGGCTGAAGGCCACACACTGGACATTGAACAACTCAGGGCTTAGGGCCTGAATAAGAAAAATTTCAAGTAGAACAAACATTCAAAATTTTAGTTATTAAACACATCAATCTTCAAATTTTAATTTATGTTTTCTGAAGGCCTTATATTAAAATTAAAACAAACTAATAAACGGCTGAAGGCCTCACACAGTACATCAGACTAAAATTAACATCACAATCTAAAACCAATGGAACAATGGTACTCAGAAGCGTTCCATGGGTCGGCGTGAGGAGGTAACTCGAATATAAGTTAAGATGAGATGGGCAGCCAAGAATAAGACTAAATAATCGGAAACCCGACCCAGGGATGGCTGAAGGACCGACCAACAGCCTAATCAATTCCTTTCCGCCCGACCAACAGCGTGACAACGGAAAATATGAGGACGAAGATACCAGCAGCACTACATCTTGAAAACTGGCGTGTAAATAGACTCAAGGCGCAATAACCACTCAAAATATGAACAACACCAAGGCTGACAAACTACATGCCATGCCGGACAGCATCAACACGGCGAGAAATAACACACTGTCAGAAAGCTACGCTAATGACATGGCGGGCAACCGGAACGTTAGCAGCCACAAGGCAGAAAGTACGGCTGGTGCACTTCGCTACTAAGTAACAAACGATTCAATAGTCAAACACCATACAGGAAGACGGCTGCAAACTTTCGCAGACTCCAAGACACCATACGTTGCAGCTCGCTGGAACGGCCCAAGAAGCGACAACTGGCAATGAACGAAGAGGTGTCACAGCAGTTGAAGTTTCATGACAGGTTAACTGATCACTCAACTTCAGTGTCAAGGTTCGGTGGGCAACGAACTTTGTAGATCTTGCAGCTAGAGCCTCACAATCCGAGCGCGCGTGCATGCCGCCAGTGGTCCCGGCCTGACTGCGTACTGCGGAGACTTCCTCGCTGCTCTAACGCACAGCACCTCACGGAAATATGGCGGTCACACCAAAGCTCGTAGGGGAACTCGGGGCGGAACGGGATACTTAATGTTCAACAATTTCTATAAAATAAGGGAACACAAGGAAACACTTCTTAAAGTGATAAAAAAACACCTTGTAGTGTAACCTAACGTACCTTATTTTAAAATCACTTAAAACAATACATTTTGTATTTTTTACAATTTTTCAAAGAAAGTCTTGCATATTTCCCGTTCCACTGCACCCACGTGGCAGAATGGGATAAGGGTATTTTTTGTTAAATTATTGCATAAACGTTGAATTTGAATATCGTATTAAACTACAACAACATGTTGTATAACAGGCAATTCAGGTTAAGTAATGTGTAATTTGAACAATTAAAAAGTCATTCTTCAAAATAAGAAAATATTTTAATGTCATTCTGTAAAATGTACAATGCTTAATAACCACCAAACCACAAACTACTAGCCCTTTCGACAATAGTCACAAATCAGTATTCCCTCTTCATCTTCACTGTCTATGCCAGTACATGAATTGTGTGCCCACTCTGGCATGCGACCCAACACTCATTGGAAACGGAGTGGAAGTCCCTACAGTAGAGACACTGAGCATCCTCTCTCTCTGATTCTCCCTTCTCCATCATCTTCTTACTTTTATATTTCTTAAGGTCTTTGATGTCCTCTGTTTTGGTTTTTTTGGGTGTACAGTTTGATATTATTGCCTTAAGTTGAATTGCACCTGACTTCTCTGTCCTGACATTGTTCATATTTGTGTACCATCCTCCTTTCTGTTGGCCTACTTTACGTGCGACAGCATTCTGCAATTCCTTCTTATAAGGAGAATCTGTTAATACGACGGTTTTTCCTTTTGGTCTTGTAGTCCGCGGAGTATTTTTACAAATTAGTGGGATTGGAATGACAGCCTCGGGCGGTATCTGGAAAGCTGAGTTGTTCCGCGAACATAGCTGGTTGGGAGAGTCTGGCATCCATGAACATCCAGGCTGTGTTTGCTTTCTACTTGCATCAAAATATGACGGGGCAGAACGGGACACTATCCCATTCTGCCCCGTCCCGTCCCGCCCCAATGGCACTTTTGAGGTTAACAACTTTTATGGAGTGTAATAACTGAAGTATTTAAACGCATTAAATAACTAAAGTATAACAAATGCCATGAACTTTAAGGGAATGTGCCATTTTAAAGTATACACTTAACAATTAACAGCTTACCTGGCGTTGAAATTCACCAAACGTTAGAAAAATGCAAGCGGTAACGTGACGGACAACAATTCACTTAGATGTCCCACTTCAAACTAAATCAGAATGGCTGCCCTCACTTTCCTTCGATTCGTAGAAATAGCTACACGCCCATACAACAGGTCGCCACACCGTCCAGTCAAGAAAAGTGCAATTTCCCATTGTGCCCCGCTATCCCGTTCTGCCCCGAGTTCCCCTACAGCAGTACTAGTATCGATAAGTGCTGTTTCTGCCACTAACAGAGACAAATCAGCAACTCGTTATGGTAGTAACTCAGGAAGAAATAAGACGCCACGCGATTGCAACAAAATGCTAAAGAACAAACGGCATCAGCGGGAGATGGCCACTGCTCAATCTAAGTTGATTTGAATGTTGGAAGATAATTGTTTCTCTCATAATGGGTGTACCAAGAGCACACTATCGAAGATTTATACTGGATTCTGGAAGATTTATACTGCATACTGGGAAAGTGGAAGAATGTCATCCGCTAAGTTACAACGAGGACGGAAGTGTGTGTTGATAATAATGACTGATGGTAATTGAAGAGGATTGTGACAAAAAACAGAGAACGACGGCTCCAAAAGTCACTCCAGAACTGAAGGCAACACCCGCGAATCCTGTCAGCACCAAAACAACACGAAGGCAGCTCCATAAGCTGGGAATTGCAGGGCGAGATGAAATTCCAAAACCACGAACCAGTGATGCAAATTTCCGTAATTGGAAGAAGTGTAACCGAAGACATAAGACCTCGTTATGAAGCAATGGAAGAAAGTAATTGGATCGGATGAGTCTTATTTCAAACTGTTTCCAACTTCTGGCCAAGTCTCCGTACCAGGAGTGAAACATGCCATTGGGTTCAAATGGTTCAAATGGCTCTGAGCACTATGGGACTCAACTGCTGTGGTCATTAGTCCCCTAAAACTTAGAACTACTTAAACCTAACTAACCTAAGGACATCACACACATCCATGCCCGAGGCAGGATTCGAACCTGCGACCGTAGCAGTCTCACGGTTCCGGACTGCGCGCCTAGAACCACGAGACCACCGCGGCCGGCCATGCCATTGGGGTTTGGTGATCATTTCGACAACCATATCGTGGTTTTCCATGGGCACTACTGGTTACTCTGCGAGTTCACATTACTGCCAAGGATTATGTGACCCTTTTGTCTGGTCAGGTACCTCCAGCTGTGCAATATTTGTTTCCCAACGGTGAACCTGTGGTTCAATACGACAGGGCCCCCTGTTCACAAAGCTCACATCATTCAGAAATGTTTTTGTGAGCACGAGGGATGAATTGTCGCATATCCTCTGGCTGCCATTGTCACCAAACGTCAGTATTATTGAGCATTTGCGGTCTAGTTTGGACGAAATGGTGCAAGATCTATACCCACCTCCACCATCGTTAAGTTAACTTGCCACTATTTTCAAGAAGAATGTCACAAGATTCCCTCAAAAGCCTCGTAGAACCTGCATTTATTCATTCCGAGAATGGTGTAAACATGGTAATTTATAATGATTTTGATGTTCGCATATCGTTTACAACCCCTTTACTTCAGATACGTTGAGAATTGTATGTGGACTCATTCTCTTGTTATTTTCTTTTTATTTGGGAGGTTCGACGTGTTACTAGCTGTGCCCTGAAACTAAACGACTCACTGCTAAAACTGATTCTTTAGGCCGCAGGTGCCAATGGTGTGTCGATAGTCGAATCTAGCGTTACCTACCACCAGCTGCCGTCTCGGAAACTAACCCAAAACATGACGTTGTTAAGGGACAGACTGTCCGAATGCGTGCAGTTTTACCAACCAGTCGGCCGTATGAATACCGTTGATGACCACTCCCATGGAAAACAACATGGGGAGGCGCCGTTGATGTATTGATACTGACCCTGTTGAACCAGGATTCAAGTTGGCCAGACCTTTTCAGTCTTAACTTTTCAGACAGTCGCCAGAGAACAAATGATGCTCGAACCAGTGTACTCGTGGTGGTCAGATTTCTCCCCTCCTCCTCTGGTCACAAGTTCGACGGGTTGTGGAGACGTTGCCTCTAGCACATGATTCTATAGTTTGCTCAAAACTTCCTGAACGCTTTCTCAGAGGTAGTGTAGGCAGCAGGCAGAGGGGAAAGAGGCGGTGCAGGGGAATACGCAGCGCTTTTGTCAAGCATTGCTGGCACCACACATGTGCTGACTGGTTTGACGTCGCTCGGCACAACAATCACATTGTGACACATACAGCACACATGGCTGCAGTACTATTCGATGGCCAAAGTTGGCAGCAAACGGGCTCAAAACATTAGGTGGCTAAAGCCTACCGTCTTCTGTGGATCAAGTTGTAGGGAGTGGTGGTTCAGAAGGCGGGAAGAAATAGAACTACCGGCAAACATCCAGTACTTTCACGAAATGGGACAGTGAGTCCACAGACAATTACGAGTGCAGCGAGTGCAATCTGCCGAGGAGCTTCATCACGGTTCCGAAGATTAACTACACTCTATGAAAAAATAAATTATCCGAATGGGACGGAAATCGGGAATGCGAAGTACAAGTGCAGACAAACAAATGATCACCGTTTCGGAAAAAATTGATGATTTTTTCAAGAGAAAGAGGTTAAAAAGCTGAGCAAGTCAATAACCCGTTGGTCCACCTCTGGTCCCTACGCAAGCAAATTATTCGGTTTGGCATTGACTATTGGAGTTGTTGGATGTCCTCCTGAGGTATACAGTGAGAAATTCTGTCCGATTGGAGCGTTAGATCGTCAAAATTTTGAGCTAGTTTGAAGGGCTTGCTCGTAATGCTACAAACGTTTTCCACTGGAGTGATTCAAAGACCTTTCTGGCCAACTTATGGTTTGGCAAGCACGAAGACAAGCAGTAGAAAGTCCTGCCGATTGCAGGCGGGAATTACTTTGCTGAAATGTAAGCCCAGGATGGCTTCCCATGAAGGGGAACAAAACGGGGTGCAGAATATTGTCAACGTCCCAGTTCGTCAAAGACAGCGAAACATATTGGGTAATGTAACTTGAAAATCAAGTAACAGTGATAGAACAGATCTTAAATGAGTGGGCCACCACTCGATAAATATGTAACCCTTCGCCATGGCTTAGATAAACAAAGTTTCACCTGCACTTGGCGAAAAACTAGAAATAAAAAATTTTAAAAAAATCTTCCCATAATTTGATTTAAAAAGTGTCTAAAAAGAAATAAATCACAGGCTAGCCAAACTTCTCTGAAAATAATTACTAATCTTAACTAAGAACGCAGCCATGAAAAGATACATCCTCTTTAAAACAGTTTTAAATTTTTAAAAACATCCCGCAAGATAAAATGTCTGATCATTATACATAATTTTAAAAACACTGCACCAGGTACCACCAAAGTGAGTAATTAAAATGCTTAGCGGCACTCAGTCAAACGAAATTAAATATTAAAGAGATCGGTGAACTGTCCAACAGCACAGTGTACCAATTGCAGTATACAATTTGAGCACCATCAAAGTACTAAACAAAGTGGCGTATGTTAATACCATAAACTGACAAGTCTTCTCGTACTGAACCCTTCGTTGTTCTGCGTTATTCCTTCTTTCCGTACTGTGAAAATCCACAAGAACTACGGCCGAATCCAGACAAATTACATGCTGTACTTGTTGTGCGTGTTGACCTTCAGATAAGCCAGACAGCACTGCGAATAAACAGTTATTAATGTCGACGGAAAACTAGCTGGTCCACCAATCGCAGAACTTTCACACCAGTGACATAACTTGAAACTCTACTTTACTTTCAAATGGTTCAAATGGCTCTGAGCACTATGGGACTTAACATCGGAGGTCATCAGTCCCCTAGAACTTAGAACTACTTAAACCTAACTAACCTAAGGACATCACACACATACATGCCTGGGGCAGGATTCGAACCTGCGACCATAGCAGTCGCGCGGTTCCGGACTGAAGCGCCTAGGACCGCCCGGCCACAGCGGCCGGCCTGCTGTACTTTCAGGTGACACTGCAAACACATAGTACTATAATTATTCCACCGACAGTCGTCCAACTGTGCCGAACATGCAGCATCCAATTCCACATGTGAATATATCCCCCATTGTTCCACAAGACACGCAAGCACTTTCATTCACTGGATGTGACTAGACCATGAGCCTGTCCGCGTATGGCGCTTTATAGCCCCATAGCTCCACTACGCTGCCGCTGAGCTAGAAGCCGACGGAAGCGTTGCCTAGGGACGCTGGCTCAGTATCTCTGAATATCGATAGAGAACCAGCTCAATGATGATAGCCCATCAGAGTAATTTTTGTGTCTTTAGTCGCGCTTATTAAGTATAATCATCGATTGCAGCGTTTTTCTATGCTGTTTCATGCGTAATTTTTGTTATGTGTGATTACTAGTACTATTCCTGATACGAATTTCGTGAGAGGTTGATGTTATACTGTAGGTATGATCAGTTTTTACTACCAAATGAGTTCTTGTGAGTGGGTTCAATTATTTTGGTAGCTGTTCATTTGATAAACAGTTCGTATGGTAGCATCAATTTATAAATATTCCACGCAACTGACAGCTCCTAGTTATACGATTGTTTTGAGCAGTTTATTAAACTGCTCAAAACAGGTTTGCGCTACCAACATGTTTGAGAACGTGTGTATTCTAAGATTCAAGGGGAACGGGGGATGAAAGAATACTATGAAAATTAAGAGCGTACTGTTGTACAGTAGACCCCCTATGTCAGTAAAACTACGTTCACGAGTCCACTCGAATAGTAGACGGTAGTGAAAACACTCTTTACCTCTTAGCAACAACTGATCCTGAGCTAACAATGAGCATCAAAACGGATACAAGAATTAGTTAACACAGGGTTACCGTAGCGAGACTGAGTAACGTAGCTCCCAGATTCTCCAAAAATAAACGACAAATATACCTATTCAAATATGCAGATAAAAATGCGCTTGATACTTTCCTGTGAGACAATTTCCACTCCATCCAAATGAAAAGCGGAGGTGTAGACTATATGAGTCTTAAATTCAAAGGAATAGTATGGACAGCAGTTGAGAGATTTATACCAAATAAATTAAAACACGAGGGAGTTGATCCCCCTTGGTACACAAAACGGGTCAGAACACTGTTGCAGAAGTAACGAAAAAAACATACCAAATTTTAAGTAACGAAATTTTTCCAGGATTGGTGACATTTTACAGAAGCTCGAAATTTAGCGCGGACTTCCATGCGAGATGCTTATAATAGTTTCCACAACCAAAATTTGTCTCTAAACCTGACAGAAAATCGAAAGAGATTTTGGTTTTGCTAGCGGCAAGGCACAATCAGTGCCTTCTCTGCGTGACAGCAATGGAAAAAAAACTATTGATGACATTGCTGTTAAACCAAAGTTACTAAACACAGCCTTCTGTAATTTCTTCACCACATAAGACGAAGTAAATATTCCAGAATTCGAATCAAGAACAGCTGCCAGCATGAGTAACTTAGAAGTAGATATCCTCGGAGCAATGAAGCAACTTAAATCACTTAATAAAAGCAAGCCCTCCGATCCAGACTGTATACCAATTAGATTCCTTCCAGAGTATGCTGATGCAATAGCCGCATACTTAACAAACATATTCAACCGCTCGCTCGACGAAAGATATGCACGCAAAGATTGAAAAGTTACACAGGTAACACCAATATTCAAAAACAAGTGATAGGAGTAATCCACTACATCACAGGCCCATATCACTAACGTCGATTTGCAGCAGGATTTTCGAAAATATGTTGTGTTCGAACATCTGAATTACCTCGAACAGTACGGCGTATTGAAACTCCGTCAAGACGGATTTAGAAGACATCATTCTTGTGAAACGAAACTAGTGTTCACTCACACGAAGTGCTGAATGCTATCGACAAGGGATTTCAAATTGATTCAGTATTCTAGATTTCCAGAATTCTTGTGACACTCTACCTCACAAGCGGCTTATCAAATTGTGTGCCTGTGGAATATCGTCTAAGTTATGCGACTGGATTCGTGATTTCTTGTCGTAGGAGACAATCTGAGCAGGCCGTCTTAGGTTCTTTGTGGATGATGCTGTCGTTTATTGTCTAGTAATGTCATTAGAAGATCAAAACAAATTACAAAACGATATATAGAAGATATCTGTGTGGTGCAAAATTGAGGAATTGACCCCAAATTATGAAAATGTGGTAGGTCATCCACATGTGTGCTAAAAGGAATCCGTTAAACTTGGGTTACACGAGAAATTAATAAAATCTAAATGCTCTACACTTAACTAAATACCTAGGAATTACAATGAAGAACAATCTAAATTGGAAAAAAACACGTGGAAAATGTGGAGAGGAGGCAGAACACTTCGAAGATGCAACAGATCTACTAAAGAGACTGTCTGCACTACGCTTGCTCTCTCCTTACAAGATAGGAATAATGGAGTTCATGGAGAACGTTCAAAGAAGAGCAGCACGTATTATCTCTGTCGCGGACACCATACAGGATTTGGGGTGGATATAATTAAAACAAAGTCTATTCTCGTTGTGGCGGGATCTTCTCATGAAATTTCAATCACTAGCTTTCCCTTCCCAGTGCGAAAATATTTTATTGACACCGACCTACATAGAGGAAAACGGCAATCACAGTAAAATAAGGGAAATCGTAGTTCACAGGGAAAGATACAGGTGTTTTTCTCGCGCGCTGTTCGAGAGTGGAGTAATAGAGAATTATTGTGAAGGTGGTACGATGAACCCTCTGTCAGAGACTTAAGTGTGATTTTCAGAGTATCCATGTAGATATACAAGAAGAAATAACGCGCCATGCTGTTCATACTCCTTTTTATGAATTGTGTATTTACTTGTTTGGGCAACTAAGAACTACTTGCCTTCGTATGGCTGTTCAAGTATTTATTGTAAAGATATATTTTCTATCTCTTTCTACTACAAAGAATCGCGTAAAAGCGCAAAAATTGTGACTGGAGAAAAACAATAATCATTTGCTGGGGGAAGGCGGGACGGGAGAGAAATTAGTCTATTTTTTCTCTTTTGTTATTCTTCTTTGACTTTATTATTTTATTAGTTAAAGTTTCCTCCAGGTGCGACTGGCAGGGAGAGACATATTTTGAGATGTTACGACATAATAGCGCTAAGTACCCTGCACCACACACTGTTCGGTAGTTTGTGGAGTACAGGCAGAGAAATCAAATAAAATGAAATGTTCATATGGCCTTAATGTCCGGGAGACCCCGTATAATATAAAATTCGGGTGTGTGGCACTACTTCGCTAACCCTCAAACTACACACCGTCAACTTGTCTGACGACCTCGTTTATGTCTCAAGAATTGGAATTTTAAGTTAAAAATGGAAACAAAAGCTACAGATATCACAGATTTGCGTCTTTTAAAACTTGGAATTAGCTCAAGCGGATTTAAGATTATGGGTCTGAAAAGGAGAATGATTAAAATGGCTCTGAGCACTATGGGACTTAACAAAAGGAGAATGTACGAGGAAAGTATTTCATACGAAAATTTCAAACGCAGACAATTTGTTGAGAAAGGATAAAGTGAAACTTCATTTTCAGAAGCTGAAAGCGAAAAAACGAGCAAGAATCCGTGGAATAACAATAATAACAAAATAAAAGAATGCAAGAATGCTGCAGTAAATCTTTAGCTTCAGCTCAAGCGATACCAACGCATTTCCAGAATGCATTTTACCAAGGGGGTGTGCGGGGTTACTACGGGCTATTTTATGAACACCACAAAAATGTTCTCACAATTAAAGTTTCATTAACTGTTGTTGACTTTTACTCACAATATACCTTTTAAGGAATGCGTAAGTAAGGTCCTTAACCTGAAAATACTTAATATAACTTTCAATGAGAAGTTAACATCAGCTACAAAGACTTACATTTTTGCGATAAGTTTTAGAGAAAAGTTTAAAATTTCTGGAATCTGGTAGAAGAATGCATTAAAAACATCAATTTTTTTTCCAGAATTTTGGAACATGAAAAAGCTGACTAGATTACAGTCACTTCAAAAGGTGATCACATATTATTCCCTCCACCCCTCCCCTTGGTATTTCGAGGGTTACAGCGGTGAAACGTTGAACTACCTCTACAATTCATAGTCGTGAATATTCTCAATGTTTTTTTCCCAATATTGACGTTAATTAATTTATACTGTAACGTTAAATAAGGGACAGATATACAAGCACAAGAACTGCGTTAACGAAACAACAATAGACATGTGGAAATGTCAACTGTGAAGACAACAGAGACACTGAAATGAAAGAAATAAACTTAAGCGTGAAAACACAAACCAAGAACGTTCTAATATTATTTATTTGCTCTACGATCCGGCATTCAATTTGTAATGTTGTCTATATGCAACAACCAACTGACAGTGATAAAAGAAAACTTCGAACAAAAGTTTGAAACTATGGGTTTTGCAGTATAATAAAAACAATATGCGACTATAAAACTAACTCAACGTACACGAAATGGCAGTAAACATCAGCGTTGTGATGAAGTGAAGGGGAGGTTTACGTTTCTCGCAACGACTGTCCAGGTACTGGATTTTATGGTAATTCTATCGTGACTTCGGCACTCATACAGTAGACCCTCTTATGTTTCATGGTTATTACCGAAAGGGATAACGATGAAAATTTTGTTTGGAAGAAGAAAAAGTTGAATTGCACTCGTTTCTCGCTAATAAACAGCGATCTTCTTTCGAGACGACTCGCATTTAAGCACCTAAATTTGTAAATTCTTAGATTATTTTGTGCTACTTTTATGACACACATTAAAAAATTGGAATAGTAATGTTTGTTTAAAAATTGGAGTAAATTTTCCTTTAAAAAGCGCTCTGCAATGTTGTATCGTTTAAGAATTTTCTACTTCATTTTCAAAAGCAAAAATATTGTATATAAGATGTATCTATCACATAATATCAGCAACATCGTAAAAGTACAGTTGAAAAATTATAATCTGATTTGTAATTAGTATATTTATATAATTTTAGATGGCCACATTCCACAACAGTTTTTATTTTTGCCTTTATTGACAATCATTGCTCAGTTTACATAGTCTGAAGACAACAAATTCCTCTCTGGTTGCTAGCTGTGATTCTAGTCGAAAAATATTGAGTTCACCGTATTCAGTGTTTTCAAGTTTAAGATTTTGTGTACTTAACTTTAATTTCGTAGGACTTAACGCAAGTTATCTTCATGCAAATTCCACTGCGGTTTCATTCGTTTACATTGAGTACATTGGAGAGAAAACTTATTTTCAAAATATGTAAAACGAACATTTAAACGTCCATCTCTTCTGATGACACTATATCAATAAAAGTGAACTCATCTGGTGTTACACTCTCTTAAGTTTCAGTAAGAGTAAGACAGAAAAAATAATTCTTGCACGGAGCAATTTATGTCTAACACAAAGAGTGCTCCAAACTTTTTAATTAAAATATTTGGGTAAAGTGCCCAAGTAAACGATATGCAAAAATCTGCTGTAGAGGAAAGATTATGGAAAAAACACAGACTTTTTGAGACGTTTAGAGTATATAGTAAACTCTCTATAGCTCCCCAGCCGAATCTCAATACAAAAAGAGAGAGAATAAAACAAAATTAAAACCGCGTTTCCAACCACCGATTGGGGTTTAATCGCGCAATTAGAAGCTCAGTGGTAATAGGCATGGGTCTGTAAGCAATTTAGTTACTGAGTCGATGAATTTAATTTGCTTATTTATAAATTAAAGGAAATTTTCCCGAGTCAGCTGAAGCCAGCGAGAGCTTGCCTAAATAGAGGTCTATCGTTTGGCGGGGGCAGAGCAATTTTTGTGATCGCTAATCATTTAATTCCTAAAATACACAAGATGGCGTGAATATGCGGAACTTCTAGTGGCAATTAGTTCCATTTCAAGCCGAGACAACGGTTGCGCGGAGGGATATCAATTCTTCCCACGGTCAGACAGCTGGCTTCGTCCCAGGACCACTAACCTGTTCGTGTTCAAGCCGAAATGATCCTAAGCGACGGTCGGAATGTCCACCCTCAGTTAAGTTGGCTGCAAGGGCATTGTCTTCCGGAGGAACAACACGGTGTGCGAGGTTACAAAATCGCTGACAGACACCCATTTGGTCTCAGTTTGTTGCAGTTCTTGGTTGACTTTAGTTCCTGACTACACATTCGCGATGCACATGTGTTTGTTTGGAAGCAACCATGTACGGCTAAATTCAACTCTAGCCCAGACGTTTGCAGTAAAATGTCCGCAGTATATGCGTCCGTGAATACGCAGGTCGCACAGCGAGAAATTAACTTCACGATATTCACAGAGTGGCTGCAACTAAACTTTCGTTGCTTGAGCCATTGTAGTCGGAGAACAATTTACCATATGAGGACCCAATTTCATCGGAATGATGTTCAGACTGTGCGATGCATGATATGCGACGTGGTAGGGTTAGTGTCATCATGACTTGCCGTTAGGCGCCGGTAGTGGTATGGCGACGTAGAGTTGAAACAAATACAAGCATCAGTTTGCTTTACAGTTACAGACATAATTTTCTCTTTATGAAAGTATTGAAGAGCGATCTGTTTTAATTGTAACCATTCAGAAGCCAAGATCACACAAAATATTTTTGTATTCAAGACCTGAAGGTTATTCAGACCTGAAGATTACAGCAAAAACGGTTGAAACCGGTTGTTTTGAATTAAAAAACTATTTTGCGCGATCTCGTCTTTTCGATGGTTTTTAACGCAGACAGACAGATAACATCAATCTGGACAATGTGAGTGGGAATATAATTGTGAAACTATTTTATGCAAACTGAAGGAGGAGGGAGAGGAGAAAGGAAAAGCATTATTGATATGCACCGGGACTTTGTGCAGCATCAGCGGCGACGAGTGAAAATGTCTGCTGGACCAGGACTCGAACTCAGGATCTCGTAGTTACTATGCAATTGCATTAACCTCTATACCACATGGACACAGCGTTTATTGCCACTGGACCGAGCGAGGTGGCGCAGTGGTTAGACACTGGACTCGCATTCGGAAGGACGACTGTACAATCCCGCGTCCGGCCATCCTGATTTAGGTTTTCCGTGATTTCCCTAAATCACTCCAGGCAAATGCCGGGATGGTTCCTCTGAAAGGGCACGGCCG